>NC_079415.1:3558412-3603280 GCF_026213295.1 Gadus chalcogrammus | reverse complement strand
GCCCTTATTAAAAAAAATAAGTGTTTCCCCCAAAAGTCGCATCCGTTCCAAACAAATTAGTTTTCCTCTGTGATAATTCCATGTTGCAATGAATGAAATAACCATGCGGTAAAGAGAATGGACCGACCCCCCTTCGACCCACGTCGTCACTCGTCGCGCGATTCAAACTCGCTTTTGTCACAGTTTTTCGCAAAGCAGCAAAGAAGATGCACAAAAAATAAATGCACCAATTCGGTCGTTCAAGCATTAAGATTCCCCCCGCCCTTTTTCAACTTTTGTACACTATTTACACCGGTTTTTCAGCGAGGGCGACGTCCTCCACCCCGACACTACCAAACTCCGTCGCACTATACATCCGTCAGTAGCTTGCCCTTGTTGACACAGTTCTGGCTGGGCGCGGTGCAGTTGGCAGTCCTGAGGTTGGCCTCCCTAAAGTTATCGATGCTGTTGTTGATGTCCTCGTTGATCTCCATGTACTCCGACTTGCTGGCGATGGAGGAGCTGCGGCGGCTGGAGCCGTCCTCCGAGGCCAGGTTCTGGTTGCTGACGTTCAGCAGCTGCGCCTGCTCCTCGCCCTCCGTCTCGCGGTGGTAGAAGTAGTTGAAGTTGGACACGATGACCGGCACGGGCAGCGCGATGGTGAGCACGCCGGCGATGGCGCACAGCGAGCCCACGATCTTGCCGCCGATGGTCACGGGGTACATGTCGCCGTAGCCCACTGTCGTCATGGACACCACGGCCCACCAGAAGGCGTCGGGGATGCTGGTGAAGAAGGACTCCTTCTCCTCCGCCTCGGCGAAGTACACGGCGCTCGAGAAGAGGATGACGCCGATGAACAGGAAGAAGATGAGCAGGCCCAGCTCGCGCATGCTGGCCTTCAGCGTCTGGCCCAGGATCTGGAGCCCCTTGGAGTGGCGGGACAGCTTGAAGATCCTGAAGACCCTGACCAGGCGGATCACCCTGAGGATGGCCAGCGAGGTGGCCTGCTCGCCGCCACCCTTCCCCTCGTTGCTGTCGGGGTCGTCCGCCAGCTCCGTGCCCAGCGTGATGAAGTACGGGATGATGGCCACGATGTCGATGGAGTTCATCATGTTCTTGAAGAACGCCGCCTTGCTCGGGCAGGCAAAGAACCGCACAATCAACTCGAAGGAGAACCAGATGATGCAGAGGGTCTCCACCACGAAAAAGGGGTCCGTGAGGATGTTGGGCTTGTAGTACACCGTGGTGTTCCCCACGATCCGGATCCGGTCGCCCGGGTCTTCCTTCAGCTCGGGGAGCGTCTCCAGGCAGAAGATGACGATGGAGATGAGGATGACCATGACGGACACGATGGCGATCCCCCGCGCGGGCCCCGAACTCTCTGGGTGCTCAAACAGGAGCCAGATTTGGCGTTGGAACTCTTTCTCCGGCAGGGGCCGTTCCTCCTCCCGGATGAAGCCCTCGTCCTCCCGAAATTTCTCCATGGCCTCCGCCCCGAGTTCGTAAAACTTTATCTCCTCCGAGAACATGTCCAAGGGCACGTTGACCGGCCGTCTCAATCTGCCCCCAGACTGGTAATAGTACAGTATTGCGTCAAAACTAGGGCGATTCCGATCAAAAAAATACTCGTTCCTCAGAGGATCGAAATAGCGCATCCTCTTTTTCGGGTTGCCAAGGAGAGTCTCTGGGAACTGCGCGAGGGTTTTGAGCTGGGTCTCAAAACGCAGCCCGGATATGTTGATGACCACCCGCTCGCAGCAGTCGTGGTCGCCGTGGTCGGGGGGGTACGTATCCTGCGGATGCCCCGGCAGTGTGGACGTCTCGTCCATATTATCTCCCGCCACCACCGTCATCGTTGCGGTTCGAGCTGAGCTGAGCACGATCCGGGAGATAGAGCAGCTGGATCAGCCCGGTGGAACAGGCATCCAGTTGCCGTGGCAGTGGCACGCCTCCGCGGTCTCCCCTCGTCCGCGGTGCCGCCGACACTGCAACAGCTCAACAGTCAGTACGGCTCAGTACGGCTCCTTCGCAATGCCATTCAAGTTCACCATTGTTTTCCCCGTCAGAAATGCCCCCTGCTCCGTCTATCACCTACAGGAAACAACAGATCTGAATTCAACGTAACGCAATGCATCTCTATTCGCCAGAATGACAGTTTAACGGGCTGTTATGATCAAACGTTACGATATAAAACACGCACCGTTCAATAATGAATGACAGACAGACATCGGACAGAACGACGCGGTAAAAGAGAGATAAATCCCGGTTACCGCAGTAGGAATCTGTACAGTAGGCAGGCTGTGCTGTATAATTACCGCATACATCAGTATTCAAGTTTGCGGTGCTGCTGCTGCCCACCCCGTTTTGCGCACCCTCAAACAGTGTCTCTCTTTTTTTTTTCTCTCCCATCACCAGCATTTCCAGCAGCATTTCAGTGCGCGACGACCGTCAGAAAACTCCGCCCGGGCTGCACGCGGTCAGAGACCGAAACAGGTGGAATCAACAATTACCTGAACGGGGGGGACGGGGGGACGAGATGTTGCAGGGGAGACGGGGACGGGGGGGGGACAGGGAGATTGCGGTCCGGGGTGGTGTCGCCAGCCTCCTCCAACTCCTCCACCTCCTCCTCCAGAACCTCCACAACTTTCCTCCTCCCGGCTTGGGGTTTGATACGGAGATCGCTTTACTGTACGGGGCCGTTACAGTAACGGTCTTCCTCTGAAATATTGATGGCCTATGTCGTCTTGGTGCGGGTCCAGGGGATCCTCTGGGTGTAGGCTTTCAGCGGCGAGGCGAAGAGACCCCGGCGGGGGGCGTCCGGCCGCTCGGATGGTGATCCTCGCTGGGGGGAATCTCTGGAGAGGCAGTTTAACATCATACTGGGAAGGGGGACCATGGCGCGTGCGAGCTGATGGAGGTCCAGGTAATAAAGAAAAAAAAATCCAGAAAAAAGCCCGGCAACAACAACAACAACGCCCGAGGAAAAACAACAAACCCGAAAAATAGGAAGACGCGAATGGGCGAGAAGCTGTGTGGTGTCCTTTAACCGTGGCGCGCGGCTGCACTCCGGCCGCGTGGCGTGGTGCTTGGCGTGAGCGTTATGGGGATGCAAGGGAGAGAGGCTGAACGCACGAGGAGGGACGGAGAGGAGGGAGCGGGAACCATTTCTTGACACTGCAGCATCAGCAAAAAAAGAAAAAGTGCGCCCGCTCTCTCTCTCTCTCTCTCTCTCTCTCTCTCTCTCTCTCTCTCTCTCTCTCTCTCTCTCTCTCTCTCTCTCTCTCTCTCGCACTCTCTCTCTCGCACTCTCTCTCTCTCTCTCTCTCTGGTGGGACTGTAAAAGACCAGTCCCTTTCTTCTTTTCGTTATGTTGATAAATAAACAGACAGAGGATATGCGGCACGGGGTAAATACACACACACGCGCGTACACACACACAAGTGCGCACGCGCGATCACACACGCAAGCACACGGTCATTTGAGGGAGTGTTGCAGCCAGGAGAAAGAAACCAAAACTCCGAGGGAGGAGCACAACAGTGAGGGAGGGGGCGGGGGGGGGGGGGGGGGAGTGGAGCGGAGTTAGGAACGGGAGGGAGGCAGGGAGGGACAGCGGATTTGGGAACGGAAGGGAGGGTGAGGGAGGGAGAGAGGGAGAGGGAGGGAGGAGGGTGAGGGAGGAGGGAGGAGGGGGGGTTTAGACGCAATGCAGACAGACTGTAAAACACGTTGCTACTGGTGCGGCTCTGCCTCCTGAGAAGAAAAACAGCAGATGCATCTTGCAGGAGGTCTCTCTGCTTCCTCTGCCTCTCCCTGCCTCCCTCTACGTCTCTCTGCCTCTCTCTGCCTCTCTCTGCCTCCCTCTACATCTCTCTGCCTCTCTCTGCCTCTCTCTGCCTGTCTCCACGGTGTGAGAACGGGAGCCGGGGAAGAACCGGGAACCGCGAAACGAACGCGTGACTGCAGCGAGAATGTTATTGAGGAAGAGTTGACGGATTCACTGGTGCTGCCGTGATTCCACTGGCACCCATCCCATTCCAACCCGTACATTACAGCTGCATGTGGGCCCGCAACCCAGTGCCACCTCTGTTTGCAAACAAAATAAATAAAAGTAATTTGTATAATTTTATTATTATTGTGAATTATTATTTTTCATCTGGTTAAATAACCGTAAGGATGGTTGCTAGTTAGAATCCGTCCCCGTCGCGTGAGCACGCCCTTGCTCCGATGTAAGTGGATTGCCTCCGCGTCCACGTGACCCAGGTGAAGTTCGACTTCCACACGGACTTATAAATATGTAATAGGCCTGAGCCCGGGAATATAAAACCATGTGAAGGGATTTTATTTATCGCCTAGGTGTTTTAACACAGGGAGTGTTTTCCTATAAAATCAAAGGAAAACAAATACATATACATCTATACATACACATACACATATATTTACATACATGTACATTTATATCCTGTATATCCATATATATTAACACAAATATATACATATATACACATATAAATATTAATATATGTATCTTCTGACCACCTGTGTGAAAGCGACACCATTTTAACAATTAAACATGCATGATCCCTTATGTTGTACTGCATGTGCTTGATGGGTCACCCTGGCATGCATGTGTGTGTGTGTGTGTGTGTGTGTGTGTGTGTGTGTGTGTGTGTGTGTGTGTGTGTGTGTGTGTGTGTGTGTGTGTATGTGTGTGTGTGTGTGTGTGTGCGTGTGTGTGTGTGTGTGTGTTACAGTGTGTGTGTGTGTGTGTGTTTACATCGCGACTTGAAAAAAGGGGCGGATGCGAGAAAAGGCGAATCTGTTTCAGCACCACGGAGAGCTCCGGGAGACCACGAGCAATCACCCGGTTCATTTCGTATCGACGCTACTTATATACTTATACTTTTATAAGTATTTATAAAAAAAATAACGTGTCTTTTAAGGTACAATTGATTGGTTGTTGTGAACTTTAATATTCATAAAGATCTTAAAGGTCCCATGGCATGCTACTTTATGGATGCTTTAATATAGATATTAGTAGGCCCCAAACACAGTATTTGACGATGTTCCTGAAACACAGCCGTCGTGCTGAATTACAGCCACTACGAGCAAGTCGCACATTGAGCTTTCCCCAAATGCGCCGTTTCGGTGTCTGTAGCTTTAATGCAATTGAGGAGGAGCGAGGCGGGTCAAGGAGGAGGGTGGGGGTGTGGCCCTGATTAGCTTGCAGCCACGGTACCAACGGCTCTGTTTACAGTGGATGTATCGCAATGGCGAGGCGCACACAGCCTTTAGCCGTGTTCTGTAAATATTCTAGAACACACAGGAGTGCTGGAGCTCTATATCTAAATAATATGATAGCCATATAGGTATTTGTTGCTTTCAAACGTTATATAGTAACCTGGTCCTACCAGACTCTCGTAGCCCTACTCCATTTCATTTGCACAGAGAGTCTGGACCTATTCAATTGGCAAACGTTAACTCACTTGAAGGCGGGTGTCTGTTGAATTTTAAAATTATTGGATCTGCCCAGTGCCACTCTGGATCTGCCATAACCAATTGCTAACGTTTGGCCGGGAATCACGTTGCGCGCAGGCTATAAACAAACCAAACACTGTGCGCAAAGATGCCCGTCAACGAGAGCTGACTTTAGTGTCATTATTCTCAGCCACTCCCTCTGTTCGCTGATCGGACGCAGAAAATATGGACGGAGAAAACCCACTAACATACCGCAGACCCAGACGTAGTACTGAAGGGAAATTCAAATTGAGCGGACGTACTTAGGCGGGCGGAGCCAGGCTAGTTATATAGGGGCCGTTAAAGAAGAACGGTGAGTCATGGAATCAACCTATACACTCTGTGGGGGCTGATGTATAGAAATAGCGCATGTGGTGTTGGACAACACACACCTCAAACACACAGGTACACAAACATGTTAACACACGCATACACACAACTCAGCCCTGATGGATAGCTACTGTGCTGTATAGCAAATCTTTTCTACTTTTCTATTTTTGTTATTCTCGTTGTTTTACTAAGTTTACTTATTGTTATCCCCCCCCCCCCCCCCCCCCCCCCCCCCCCACAAACACCCTCCCTCACATGATAGGTGAGATATGGGAGTCTGGCACCAGTTGAAGGCAGAGGTATAATAAGCGGAGGGTTGGATTACCTCATCAGAGAGCAGACACAGAATTGAAGATCACGCCACCTAGGAGCCCCCCAGACAGAGGAGTTTAATGCAACTTGTAAATGCACCGGAACTCTCTCTCTCTGTCTCTCTCTCGCAGTCCTTCTCTCGCCCTCTCTCACTTTCTTTGTCTCTCTCTGTCCTTTTCTCTCTCTCTCTCTCACTCTAACATGTGTCTAATTATCTAAAGCGATTATGTAAATTCAAATGACTTACAAGGATGTAATGAGAACATTTCGAACAACAGCACTAGCACAAGCGGCCTGGCTCCGCGTCATATCTCATCACATGTGTCATGGTGACAATAACACAAAGCTATTGTCATCGTCAGGTGACCTTCCAATGATTTATGACTTTCCACTTGTGCCTTCACCAATGAATGCTGAGCGGATGCATGCAGAATGCTTCGGAAGTTTGCTGTACTGAGAGTAGAGGTCCTACCGAATTGCTACCTAAAATGGGTTTAAAGAGGCTAGAAATCCCACAGCAATCAACAGTGAGCTAACTATTGGTGTACAATTTGGCAAGGCATTATGGGAAATGAAGGCATTTGGTGAAGACATCATGGTCTCGCAAATTTGTTCTTTCTCGCTAATTTTGCAATGTCTATTTTTACATTTTTTGACAGCCGGCACTGAGCGACAATCTCTCTGTGAAGACGTTGAAGTTCTTCCAACATCATGCAGATGGCATTCCATGATGTGTGTGCATGTCTCTATGTGTTTGTGTGTGTGTGTGTGTGTGTGTGTGTGTGTGTGTGTGTGTGTGTGTGTGTGTGTGTGTGTGTGTGTGTGTGTGTGTGTGTGTGTGTGTGTGTGTGTGTGTGTGTGTGTGTGTGTGTATGTCTCTGTGTCTTTCAGTGTGTGTGTGTGTGTGTTTATGTGTGTGTGTCTGTGTTTGTATATGTGTGTGTATGTGTGTGTGTATGTCTGTGTGTGTGTTTACGTGTGTATGTCTTTGTTTGTGTGTGTCTGTGTGTGTGTGTGTGTGGGTGTGTGACTGTGTGTGTCTGTAAGTGTGTGTGTATGTCTCTACGTCTGTTTGTTTGTGTGTGTGTGTCTCTATGTCAGGTTTTTTCTGTGATTGTGTGTCTGTATGTCTGTGTTTGTTTGTCTCGACGTCGTTGTTTGTGTGTGTCTGTGTCTGTATGTCTGGTTGTCTGTATGTCTGTATCCTCTCAAAAGACCCAAACAGATATTGGCGTCGTTCCGGGGCCGACCTGTTCTGTGCGGCGAGATCTGGTTCCACACGAGGGGGCCGGCCAAATGGGCCAGGAAGACGGATGTGTGGGCATGTGGTGGTCCCCAGTGGACGAGGAGGAAGCTGCTCTGATCCGGTCGCCCTCATCCAGAGACGCCCACGCACGACTTCTCTGGCCCTAGCACAGAAACTGAAGACGATGCTGATGCAACCACACGCTCACACACACACACACACACACACACACGCTCACACACAAGAGTGCACGTGCACACACATGAATGCATAACTGAACACACACATCCACACACACACACACACACACACGCACACATACACAGACACACACACTCCCTCACACACATCCACACACAGCCCTGATACCTACTGAAATGTATAATGAATGACTTATTTTACTTTCTATGCTAGTTAACCTAACCTAACCTTAATTTAACCCTATTTTTAATATTCTATT
Source organism: Gadus chalcogrammus (assembly GCF_026213295.1). Classification (NCBI taxonomy): domain Eukaryota; kingdom Metazoa; phylum Chordata; class Actinopteri; order Gadiformes; family Gadidae; genus Gadus; species Gadus chalcogrammus. The sequence continues at coordinate 3,595,439 of NC_079415.1, read as the reverse complement.
GGGCACTGGTGTTAGCATTTACTCATTATACATTTTAATTTATTACTATATAGTTTCTCCCTCCCCTTTTTAAGCAATCCTAGCACAAGACATTCCTTCGGGATTAAAATAGTTAAATCTTATTTTATCTGGAGTACACCCTTATTTGCTAGTCTCTCCACCATGATACTTAATGCACTCCTCCTACTCTCTACCCCACTCCCCCTCTCCCCCACTCTCTCCCTCCCCCACTCTCTCTCATTTTTTCTCTATCTTTTGGGGGCTCTCACCGTCAAGACGCAGGAGAGTTTGAGTGAAAGATTCATCAAATATTCATGGAGGCTCATGGAATCCCACTAAGCAGTTGTAAGGGTCGAAGAAAATTCCTCAAACACTCCCTAACCGTCTCGATATGCCATCACATCTGGCTTGTTAAGGGGAACCATCTTGAAGATTACCAGGCACCAATGGTGTATTTTGAATGTTTTATATCCACATGGTGGTAGAGATGGACACGGTGTGCCTCAGTCAAAAGACTATCCTTAGCTCACAGTACCGTTGATAATTCACCAGTCGTTTTCTCTTCAATGATAATGATTTGCAGAATTGGCACCAACTCCCACCCAGGGTGATTTGTTAAAATTGAATTGATGTTGCTAGACCGCTTAAAATTGAAACCGAACAATCTCATAGGTTGCGGGCGAGTGCCATAAAAACTTTCGATTCACCAGAAGGATATTAACTGTAATCATTGGAACGCGAGACTAAAACGCTTTATTGTACGTTGTACGTCCTGGCACTTAAAAGTAATACCTAGCTTTGCATAGCATCTTCTCCTAGCTAGCTTTGTGGGTTAACCTTGTAATTGCAAAAAAAAGCACTTGTTTCTGTGGACATCCTTACTGTACCGACAGCGATATTCTTCTGACAAATGTACTTATTGTAAGTTCCTTTGGATAAAAGCATCTGATAAACGCTCTAAATGTAAAACATAAATGTAAATGTACATAAAGTGAGCGGTAACGCTTACTCCATGGGTACGACAGAGAGGCTGTCGACCGCATAATCCCAGGCCACCATCCAACACTCGGCACACATCCACCAACACCGGCACCGACGCAAGCGACGGAGCCGGCACCGACACGGACCACAACACCAGCAGCCCAGCAGCAACGGCGACATCGCACCTCCGACGGAACTGGCAGCACCGAGAGGATGCGAGACGTCACCAGCCACATGGCCCGGTGACGCCAGTCCACACCTGGCGAGGGATGAAAGCCTTCCCCCCCCCCCCCCCCCCCCCCCCTCACCCTCTTACTCTCCATCAAGGGACCGTGAGAGCAGAAGGCCCACGCGACCGCAGCAGATCCGGTACTCACGAGAGAGCCACCACCTCCGTGAGCGTCACGGGGTACAGCTGTCTGAGCACAAAGAGCCCCGAGATTCGGATGAAGGACGCGGATGTGCAGAGTGCGAAGACATTCATACCCAGTCATCACGGGAGTGGTGGTGGCGGGGGGGGGGGGGGGGTGTTGGAGGGCTGGAGGGCTGATTCGATGCAGTCCAGATGAGGGGGGACGGGGAGGGGGGGGGGGAACGCCTGCATCATGAATATATGGACGCCGCTCAGATGCAGTCTGCTGCTGTCTCTGTGTAACACATTCATCACAAAGGGATGAATCAATTAATCCATTGATAAATAAGAAATGTAATACTACTCCTCCTAATACTACTCCCCCTCCTATTACTACTACTGTTGCTACTCCTAATAATAATACTAATAATAATGTACAATAATAGGAACTATTCATCATCAAGCATCAATCCCTCGTATAATCACGCTGATTATGATGATGATATTTGGCTTATTATGTATGATTGCCATCATGGGAATGTGATGATGGACAGAACTGAAAATCCTCATGACTTGTTTGTCCATTTTTCAGTCTGACTTTTATTATGGTAGTAGTGTCGTCACAAGCACACACACATACACACACACACACACGCACACACATGCTCATGCACGTATTCATGCACGCACGCGCACACACACACACACACGCACACATTCATAAAAATGCGTGAATGTGTGCTTCGGGGGGAGGGGGGGGGGAGTTGCTGGTTGTGGGGGGGTTGTTTAGGCAAGCAGCTGCAGTGGGACACTCATGAATACACCCCCATCACCTCCCACGTCCCTCCCCCACCTCATTCATAAACACACGGGGCCCTTATATAATGCCTATGGATAGAACACCAATACCTCCTCTCTCTCTGTCTCTCGCTCTGCGCTATTTATAACCCCCCCATAGCAAACTGATAAGAGGGAGAGAGACTGTGTCTGTTAGAGAGAGAGTGGCCAGCTCATGCAGTGCCCTTCAAGATCAACATCCCCCACCCCCCCCCCCCATCACACACACACACACACTCCCACCCGCCCCCCCCACCTCTCGCCCTAGGGCTGTAGAGGGCCTGACTTGGGCGAGCTATTTAAAGCACTTCGCCGTCACAGGAGAGTCGGTACAGAGAGATAGAGAGGGAGAGAGAGAGGAACTGGGGAGAGAGAGAGAGAGAGAGAGAGAGAGAGAGAGAGAGAGAGAGAGAGAGAGAGAGAGAGAGAGAGAGAGAGAGAGGGAGAGGGGGAGAGAGAGAGAGAGAGAGAGAGAGAGAGAGAGAGAGAGAGAGAGAGAGAGAGAGAGAGAGAGAGAGAGAGAGAGAGAGAGGGAGAGGGGGAGAGAGGGAGAGAGAGAGAGAGAGAGAGAGAGAGAGAGAGAGAGAGAGAAAGTGACAGATGGGGAGGTGGGGGGGAGATGAGAGGGACATGAAGCATAGCAGTAGGTGCTCTTGGTAAAGGTAGGGAGACCCCCCCCCCCCCCGCCTCCCCACACTCCCCCCTCCATTCCCTCCCTCCTCCCCAGTCAAAGCCGTTCTCACTGGTTGCTGGTGAGGGGGGGTTGGGACAATAGACGCACAATTTCCAGCGCGATTCATAGTGTTCATTCATTCTTTATGTGCAGCGATATAGGATTCACAACGGAGATGTTCAGCGGAGAGACGGGGTGTGGTACAGCAAGCTCAGCTAGTCAGTCCACACACACAGGTGCCTTCGTTTTTCACTATAAGAGGACCTTTTTCAAAATTGAATTAGAAGTCACAGAACCGGTGGCTAGAACGAAACCTAGCCAAAAAGATCAAGGGAAAAGGTCAGAAAATCAGCCGCCATTGAACATTGTCTTGTCCGTTGTTGACTCGATTGTGTCGTTGCAATGTGAGCTCGATGCGAGCTTGATGCAGTGGCGTGCCCTGTATCTCGGTGTAAATAAGGTACGGATCCACTGACTGCATCGATATCTAAATGGGCAGATTCCTCATCATAGCATTTACGTAAATGGGACACCTCTTCAATGGACCAATCAATACAAGCACTTCAGACAGCACTGATTCAGCTTAGGGGCTGACAGCATGCCTGGAGGAGGGAATATGCTAGCTAGCTTTGACATCTCGTCAATTTATTGAAATAACTGTCCAGGGCTAAATGCTAAAATGCTAGCTAAACCGATTTCTGATAATAAGGGTTTTTGAGGAAAGTGATGAGCAGTTTAAGCATTCCTATGGACCTGTTGTTTAATTCGTATTTCCGTCTGTTTCTATTTCATCTAAATTCAAGTTGCGCCAAATTATGTTTAAGGGTATGACGGCAGCCTAAAATTAAGCATCAGTCTTTTTCTGTTTCATTTCAGAGTCATATATATCTTTCAATACAAACAAATGATTATTAGGAACTCTTTATTTGCAGTTACTATGAAGACCTCAGATTAGGTTCCATCATGACTAAGGTCTATTATTTACACAAAACCGTAAATTCGCTTTACGTAACAGACCATTTCCTTTTAGCATATCGAGGGCATATTTTCTGACCATAATTAATTTAGGCAACATTTTCTCTTCTTCAATGCCTAAAAGCATAGCTCTAGGGCAGAGGGAAAATGGCAGATTCCACCAACACACCGTCCTTGCAGAATGCACATGCGTGTCTCTTCTTATTCCAGAGGATTGAAAGCCCAAACGCATGAATAAATCATCGAGCAGAACGCTGCGATACACAGCACTCTGTCAGACAAAGGTACAGCGCACACTGTTGTATACGCAAAGGAGTGTCTTTTCAGAAAACAAGCACACAGCAGAAAAACACTTATTGTTACTGCAAACGGTACATATTGTTGTAAGTGACTTCACACATCAGAGGGTCATAGAATGATTACAAGGTGGCACACAGGAGAATGATGATGTTAATATATTAATGTAATTTGGTTCGCTGAAGCCCAATTCAACATCCAAAAATAAAGGAACAACAAAAGCATTACACACTGTTTGTATTATTACGTTATCAAGTAAAACAGTGTCCCCCAGGACTGAGATGTAATAAAAAGCCAACAACATAATGTTATTAGATTATGGGCAACAATTTTACCGTGCGTGATTCTATTATTAGGTTGTTTTGGTCTTCAGACATCTGGCCTGCAGACATTTTGCCTGAGATAACCTGTGTGCTTCTATATGTGTGTGCGATTTTGAGTAGCTAGTATGAGACCTCTAAATAAATTCTACAACCGTGGTAGCGGAATTTAATTATTCATATTTTTACACAAAGAACTCAACCAGCTCTCGATGGTGTCAGTCTGTTCAGACAAAGGGTAAGGCAGCTAGGTTATAAGGAACCCCAATTTGACAGTTGATCTAGCTAGAGTTGGTCGACGTTTTATAAGATGCCCGGGACATGACCATGCTGCTGCTCAAACATGCAACGGAATATTCTCATTCTCTCAGTTTTAGATTTGGATTACACGGTAATCCAAGGACATTCCCCGCCAGTTTAAAAACAAGGTTTACAGGCATCGTTGTATAATCCCGGCTAGCATCATAAAACATATTATTCACATTAGTATTAGTCATCTCTAACTCAACAGTTGAGCTCATTTGAGCTTTTTTCAAGCTTTTTTCTTTTTTATGCGTTCAATCTAGTAGGTTAGTTTTCTGTAAACTGACACGTGGTACTGACCCTCAAAGTGTTTTATGAGTTTATTGATCAGTCTTCAGCACACATTGTGTTTTACAGCTAGGCCTATGATTGGAATTTAGTCAAAATACATCCAGTGAGCCATAAATCATGAGTTTATACGAGATTCTTTATGATAATGTTTACTTCGGGACATTGATTGTATTTCAATGAAAATAGTAGGCATGTATATATGTATAGATCTGTATATATGATGTATATTGTATATATTATTTTCTTGTTTGTTTTATTCTATTAGGTTATACTACGTGTTATCATAGCATAAGGATCTCTGCGTGAGTAAATTAATGTAAATCCATAAACCTAAAGATTGTGTACATTTAACAATCAGAACCATTGCCACATTTTCGATAGAAGAAAAATAATTGTGCATATTTTTGAAGTCATATGGGTTTAAAATATTCATGTTAAGAATTCGTATTCAGAACGCCAGTAAAACCAAAATATTCTGTTTATAGAGCCTTCAAAAGGAGCATCTTTGGGCTCCTATTAATACATCCACCAGAGCAGGGATCTGATATAACCTTTACATCTCATTATTTACATGGATGGAGCTTGGCTCAACCGTGGCAGCCAGCCCTCACAAAAATAGATTTTGTTAAACCCTTCGAAGAAAATGGCTGTTGCTAAAAATAGAGCGGGAAGAACAGCCCTTTTACATCCCCCCCCCCCCCCCTCCCTCCCTCCCTCCCCCCTTCTGTCACTAGTGTCCGCACGCGGGGATTCCCTGCAGGTCTCGCGACTAGGTGCACGAGTTCAGCCTCTCCTCACGCTCTCACCCGTCAGCCTGCCTCGCGGCGGTTCCCCAAATATACCTCACCTTAACCGCAATAACACGCTCTGTTGATTTGAGCTATTTATACCCAGACAATGAGGACGCGCTCCCCCCAACCCCGGGAGCCTACGTCATCGTTGTATGTTGCCATTCACATGTGCTTGGAGAGAGGGGGGGATTCGTGCCTTTCTTTATGAATAACCACGCGCCAGCCCCTGCTGCAGGCTACTTTACAGTTGGAGAGCGTCACGTGTCTTCAGTATCCCGGGCACTGCGATGCCAAGGAAACTGTAACGGCTTTGAGAATTCCTACTTCCTTCTCTCGACGTCGTTCACAAAACGATGCTTCGTTTTCACTGCATACTTGGCTTTTATGATTGTTATGAAGGAAATACTAATTATGCATATATACTTTAGAGCTGTCAGTTAAACACGTTATTAACGGCGTTAACGCAAACCAATTTTAGCGGCGTTAAAGAATTTATCGCGCGATTAACGCAATTATTTTATTTTAAAAAAGAAAAAGAAAATTTTTTTTTTTTTTTTTTTTTGGCTCAAAACAAAGAAGCAGTAGCCTGACTGCTATGTTCAAATGACATTTGTTCAAAGCAGTCGTTTAATTGCACTATAGGCTCTTTTTTTGTATCGTCCTGTTTTGATCAGTATATGCCAATGTTGTTATCAATAAAAAATAATTTGCACAAGGGCAAGCCGATGCACTTCACCATGTTGATAAAATAATTAAAATGAGAAGAATTATGGGACAAAAAAATCAAGGGATATTTAGCATAGAAAAATAATTTGCGATTAATCGTGAGTTAACTATGACATTAATGCAATTAATCACGATTAAATATTTTAATCGCTTGACAGCTCTAATACTTATGTATTTTTAAGAACCCATTGTAGCTTTTAGTTGTTGTCTGACAACCCATGACACACGTTCATTTTGAGGCGGTATACTGTACAGAAAGACACGGTTTATTTATTAAACAAGAGTGGTAGAAACATAAAGCCTGGTTAACCTTTATGTACCATTTATCATGTTACAAATAATGTACATCGTTGCAGTACGTACATACACAGGAAAAAAAGGCCACAGTAAACTCAGTCACAGCTAATATTTAGGATGAATCTATTGAATATATGCATGAGCCTAGGTCATACATATACACATAATTATTACAGGTATGACTCTTTATCATAACGGTTTCGCCAACAAATTAACTCACACCTGTCAAACATTAGACCACATGGTAACTATGATTCGATAAAAATAATACAGTGTTCAGGGGGGTATTAGGGAAACACATAGGCCTACAGGCACACACACACACAGGCACACACACACACACACACACACACACACACACACACACACACACACACACACACACACACACACACACACACACACACACACACACACACACACACACACACGCACACACACACACACACACACACACACACACACAGGATACAGCTTTAGAATTTCAGACACACCCCTGCTCCAACGACTCAGAAGGGTAAAGCAGGGTTTTTTTTGTGTTTTTTTTTGGTGTCCATTTGTTTTCTTTACGACAAACAGTTAGCATATAGGCTAATGGCTTCAAAGCAGAACTATAGTTTACAACAAAGCATAGAGAGGGCGGAGAAGAACCCTCTTCTCTACAGTGGAGAAGAGGGTTACAGACTTACGGTTGTTGTTGTTATTACTTGTGTCAGAGGGGATCGTAGTAAAGTATTTCTGGATCGTCTTTGAATAAATAAATTCATATTATATTAATCTATCATCAGTACTATGGTAAATGTGAACATGGATATTTCTGGAACTTCAATATTGTTGTCGATATATGATGGTGAGCTTTATAACTGTGTGGATTCTATGATTTTAAAATAGCCTAAGGGAAAAATCTCGATAGCTAAGCAACAACAAGACAACACACCACCTGAATGCACACAGTGTAGCTTTAAAGGCTTTCGAGGTAAATAACTCAAACAACACACCTCATACTCAGATGTGTGAAATCCAGTGCTGTAAATAATGCACGAATGTAAACGATACCAGACTGGCCCAGGTCATGCTAGGAAATGTCAAACTGTCTGAATTTTACTTAAACAACACAATTTCACACTGAGAAAAATAGCTAAACTAATTAGCCGTTTCAGGTTTCAACGAGTCGTTCTGTGATTTAGACAATGTGAGCAGTATTTTATTTTATTTTTTCCTCACTGAAATCAGGCTTCACAGAACGTAGCTAACATTGCTGTTTCTTCTTTAAATGAAACAAAGAAAAAGGTTAAAACAGCAAAGTTTGTTATTAATATTATATTATTATTATGTTATTACATATAAGTCAAGACAGCTTGATGGTTCGCATAGATTGTTCAGACCTCTAACCACGTTAGATAAAAGCAGTCGTGATGACGGATTGGCTGAGAAAAATGTCATGTCATCGGCTTACCAGAACATACCAGAAATGCTAAGGAACTCCTGCTTCTGGGAAGAACAAAAAAAAAACGGAATAAAAAATTTGAGCTCTTATTTGCTTTTTGCTCTCTTTGCAAACGACCACCCGGGAAGACTCATGACTGTACATTCAACGTATACCTTTTACATTAATACATTATTTTACATTTCTATTACATGTCTATGTTACCAAATTCAGCTGTCTACTTCCCAAACTGTGCTATTCTAATTCTAGACACTTTATTTACCCGAAATATGTCATGTTTACAGAGTTATGATTAAGGCACTATTAGTTGTGTATAGGTTATGGACGACCAGGCATTCTACCAATCTGATACTGATAAGTCATGCATTATTGCTTGTGGATCAATGACTTGGGATACAGCAGTTTCTTAAATAAAGTAGTTTTTTTCTCCCCGCAGACACAATAGTTATATGTTTATGTTTATATTCCTTATATTCATTCTTTCCTATGTTCAAACATGTATATACAAACATATATGTAAACATATACATATGCATACATACATATATGTACATTCATGCATACATATATTTATATACACACATATATTCATATGTACATATAAACATACACATACATATGCATATATATATACATAAACGTATATATACACATGTATACATAGATTTATAAATACACATATATTCATATACATATATATATTCACTATATACATATAAATACATCTATATACACATACATATACAGATATCTCCATATACATATATTAATACATATACACACAGTGTCTTCCCCATTATCTAAAAATAAAACATTATTATTATGAATACCTAAAGTGCAGCGGTGTGGGGAGCAATGATGACGCCGGAACAGATGGAGATGCTGTCATTGAGTTTGTCTTGGACTCCCAACCACCACACCACTTCACCCCTCAGCCACACTCCGCACAACATCAACATCATTGATGACGGATTTTCAATCCCTTTGCCAATTCCCGTTTCTTGGAATCCATTTTTGTTTGGCTGTATTTAGCTTGAATCGTTTCTCAGGAGACTTGGTGGTAGGCCTGTGAAAACCAGCCCTGCTTTCAGTGAACCCATCAAAATAGAGGACTTGTCTATGTCTATGTTGAGGTCTGTCACACACACACACACACACACACACACACACACACACACACACACACACACACACACACACACACACACACAAAGGGACACACACTACACACCCGTCAGTTGAGGCAGCCACACATGGAGAATGAATTCGAGAAATTAAATCAAGATTTATTTTATAGAAAAATATCCAAAAAGGTCCAAAAAAACAATCAGAACGATGTTCAGTACATCTTAAAAGTACGTCTCATTCGTAGTTCCCAGTGTTGCACAGAAAAGGGGCAGAAAGGGATACAAAAGTAAAAGAAAACGAAAATACAGATGGTATTTTCTGCCAGGCTGAACTTGATGGTCGATAATGAGGCATGAAATGATTTTAGGCTTAAACGGCGAACATAGATGCTGTGAATTTCAAATAGGGTTTAGGTGCATCACAAGCACACACACACACACACACACACACACACACACACACACACACACACACACACACACACACACACACACACACACACACACACACACACACACACACACACACACACACACACACAAAAAACTTCCCTACAGCACAGTTGACACACAATCCAGTGTGTGCGTCTTATCAAACCAAGTCGACAGAATGACTAAAGCAAATTGATTGGTGGGCCAGCCAAACAGTTGATATTTGGTTTTAACTCTGTTTCAGAATAATTGTATATGTGTACATATTACACCGAATATATTAAATACCATCACTATTATTCGATCACAGCTCATCAGTTTCTTGCGTTTTCAAACATTACAGGGGATTTATATTGCGTGCTATATTGTGCTATTTTGCGATGACAGTAAAAATCTGAAAGGTTGATACTCTTTAGGGGTGTAACGATACATGTATTCGTATTGAAACAAATCGGTACGGACGTCCCGGTTCTGTGCATGGATTTACACGGGGAATACGCACCGAACCGACCCGACCCCTCCGGTGGAAATGCGCAAATTCTGTGAACTTTGCGCTTTCATAAATAAGACGTGTGAATTTTTTGTTTTATAACTGATTGTCTTATGTTGTTTACAAGTTACGGATGGAGTCTGGAGGTGGTGTGGGGTACTTATTGTTTACTGTTTACATCTTAGATTACACAGTTCAGGCTGTTGTAGCTAGCTCAGGGGAGAGACTGGACAACACTAGGTGGTACAACCTATTTTTTCTTTTCCCTTCATTGTACCGAACTCATACCGAACCGTGATGTCTGAACCGAAGTTTGAACCGAACCGTGACTTCAGTGTGCCGTTACACCCCTAATACTCTGGTCGGTCAATCTGAAAGCGCTTATGAGTCAGAACTGCTGTTGATCGTAGAATCACCAAGGCTTTTGAAAAGTGTTGGGCAGTTGGGCTGATAATCCTTCAAAACGGTGACGTCATTCAGGTGTTCGAACTTTGGCAGCAGCTGCCTGACACTGAGGTAGATGCTAACAATAAAATATACAGCATTCCGATCAAACCTAAACCCACAACGGACGGAAACATTCACATCATGAAAAGGAAAAGAAAAAAATAGTTTATGAACCTGCGATTTAAAGGTTTTTGTGTTTCCGCATGTGTAATTTCCCCCGGTACTGAGCCAACATTCTTAGAACAAAAAAAAATGCTAATTCGTTTTTTTTCCCCACTGTGGATGGCCACCATTTTCTTCATTCTGGCCGTCGACCACTGGGTATCAAGGCAAATCATGGAAGGAAAGTAAAAAAAGACAAAATAATTAAAAAAATTGCTGATTCTTTAGCAAACAATCATTCACCTGCCCAAACAATCCCTATTCCATATAAAACATATATGACACTTTAAAAAATAGAGCTCTACCACTCCCACAGCCGCCAAACAAAAGAGATAAATTATTTTATTACTAATATACTCTACACTCTATCTGTTGCTGTTCACACCGCTCAGACGAGTAACGCTAGCCGTTGATTTGCTGAGCTCCTAACACACGAGTACTTCGCCTTTTCTTTCTCTCTCTGGTCACATGCTCTACGTTTTACAAGCATGCTACAATGTTTTGTTTGCGACATGATATGCGATGTACAGAGAGAGTGCCACACGACACAATCGCTGCTCGAAAACAAATCCCGAAGGGTATGGAGCCAGTTTCCTGCCATAATTCAAACCTGAAAAAAAAAGTTTCAAAGGCTTGTAAGTCTTGGTTTGAAAACTCAACACCTTGTAAAAAAGGTTTTGCAATACTGAAAAAAGAGATTATAACCTGAAAAAAATTCAAACATCTGTAAACATGATTTTGTGTTCTATTTTATCCTCTTCATCATTTTCACCAACACATTTTCAAAGTTCAAACAATTTCACCAGCGCATTTGCAGAGTTTCAAATCTGGCACTGTTCTAACAGTGTATTTCATTGTTGCCCGGTTTTGAAACCTTGTAAATGGGATTCTGCAAACAGGTGTTCATACATTGAGAAATAAGTTTTGAAAGGTTGAATATTTAGTTTTAAAAACTTGTAAAGGTGTACGTTTACGCCATTGCAACGTATTTTTTCAGAACTGACTTTTCAGCACTGACTTTTCAGAGATTTGACCACACAGGCGCAAGCTTTGAGTCACGTGAATATTGGCAGTGTTCTGTCGCGCCCTCGTTTTGAAACTCCTGACAGTCAAATCTGAAGAAAAAAAAAACCTTCCTGGGGGCGGGACCATTTAGCTCTAAACCTATTGGTTGCTCTCGGCTGACATACATTCCAATCACATGTGCCGTTCACCGGGCTGTGCGTGATTGACAGTGCTCTGCCGATGACAAGAATGTGATTGGAATGTACGTCTGCCGAGAGCAACCAATAGGTTTAAAGCTAAATGGTCCCGCCCCCAGGAACGTTTTTTTTTTTTTCAGACTTGACTGTCAGGAGTTTCAAAACATATGCGCGACAGAACACTATTATATACTACAGGCCTATATTCACGTGACTCAAAGCTTGCGCCTGTGTGGTCAAATCTCTGAAAAGTCAATGCTGAAAAGTCAGTTCTGAAAAAATACGTTGCAATGGCGTAAACGTACACCTTTACAAGTTTTTAAAACTAAATATACAACCTTTCAAAACTTATTTCTCAAGTATGAACACCTGTTCGCAGAATCCCATTTACAAGGTTTCAAAACCGGGCAACAATGAAATACACTGTTAGAATAGTGCCAGATTTGAAACTCTGCAAATGCGCTGGTGAAATTGTTTGAACTTTGAAAATGTGTTGGTGAAAATTATGAACAAGATAAATTAGAACACAAAATCATGTTTACAGATGTTTGAATTTTTGTTTGATTTTTTTTCAGGTTATAATCTCTTTTTTCAGTGTTGCAAAACCTTTTTTACAAGGTGTTGAGTTTTCAAACCCAGACTTACAAGCCTTTGAAACTTTTTTTTTCAGGTTTGAATTATGGCAGGAAACCGGCTCCATAGAAGGGCAAACCGTTCGCGACACATAAATGATTCCACAAAGAAAGGAAAATACTTCAAATATACGCAGAAGCGTCGATGTTTCATGTGACTCTCTCGCCCGTGTCTCCAATGGGCCCTCGCTGACCAACTGCCTCTCGTGATGTCACCGCTGTGTGGGTTGAGTTTTTCAACTGAAAAAAAAAATCGAAAAAAGGGAAAAGGGCTGTCTCTCAACGAGTCAGTTTAGTCACCGCTTGATTACATTGCCTCCGAAGAACGGGGAGATGATGGGAGACGGGGGAAGTCTTCTTCTCAGTGTGGGGGGGGGGGGCGACGACTGGCTGGGGGAGGGGCTGTGTCGTAGCTGGCAGCCATACGTCGTCATGGTTTCAAACTGCCACATCGGGGGGGGGGAGGGAGGATTCGTCTTTTTCTTCCCCCTGAAAACAACAAGAACATGGAATATTAATAACCCATAATAAGCGCTTCATCCTCCTCGTTTGTGTTGCGGCATCGGGTTTGTTTGTCTGGCATTTGATCCATGTTATTCGCTTGCATTTATTCAACACAACAGGCTTTGTGGAGCAGCCTGTTTACACATTTTTTAATGAACTATATGTTAATTATTAAATAGATAACCATAGCGGGCTGGGTGTGGTCCAAATATTTGAACGAGATAAGTGACTCATATTACCGCGGAATAATTGATCACATCCGTCGATTTAAATGAGCAAAAGTTGGGTGTCGTGGCGTGATCATAAATTAGCTTCTTCTAAATTGATCGTGCGAGAGTCTCATAGCCGCCGTTACTCTGAGGTGCTCCTGCAAAGCACCTTGGGTATTTTCACAGCGCGTCTTCACTCCCTGAAAGCCGCAAGGTCACGTCCTCTCTGGGGCTCAGTGTTGGATCATACTGAGAAGACAAAGGCCTGGAACAGAGTCAGGCCACACACACACATGCACGCACATACACAGATACACACGCAGGCACACGCATAAGCAAACACACACGCAAACACACACTGGAGGTCACCCATGAGGACACTACTTACTGAATTAAATAAAGGCATGGTTTGAACGCGCACACACACACACACACACACACACACACACACACACACACACACACACACACACACACACACACACACACACACACACACACACACACACACACACACACACAGGTTCTGAATCAAATAACACAGAGCATCTTCATCATTATTGGGCAGACGTTGATCCGCATGCTTCTGGTTTCAGGAGACCTGAGATCTGTTGAGCTCCAGGTACTGCAGACTGTCGTAGCTCATACTCAGTATACGTCACACACGCACCGCACACACACACACACACACACACACACACACACACACACACACACACACACACTGATAGGAAACGGCCAAAACGTACTTTGCATTACAAGCACAGCATGGGGGCCACAGCGAGCAGGTTTCAATCGCTCGCTGGCTCATTCATCTTGCCCTACTTTGTTCCAGAGTCTGCATGGAGCTCTGTTGTCTGCTTTCTGCCCAGCATGGCTGCATGGCCTGCAGAACGGAGATGAGCTCCGAGAACCATATCTACTGTCACCTCACCCAGCCACTCCACCTCATGTTCTTCCCTTCATGCGTCGTGAAACCATTTGATCACAAATGAATCAGCGCTCTGTTCACCATGTGTACGTTAGATTAATACGGGTGTTATATAGGAACTGAGTATTAATGTAAACTGTAATAGCAACAGCAAGCATTTGAACGCGCCCGCCTTCAAACCCAATCAATCCCGTCCGACGCATTCTCCATACATTCTCCATGCATACACACACACACGGGATGAGTCAGACGTGTGGACAATCACGCCCCCCCCCCCGCATCAAGGGGCCAGCCCCCCCCGGAGCAAGGCCTGCCTCTGCGCTGATACACGCAGCAATGCATGCGTTGACAATAGCGCTTGTGCTCCCGTATCGGCACGGAACATGCAAGCCTGCGTTCGGGTCGCAGCATCGCCGCCACCCTCCCCCCTCAGAGTCTCCCTCCCCCGCTGCTGCCGCCGCGGCGCCCACACATACTGGTGTCGGACGTGATGTGGGCAGACACACACATGCATAGATGTACACAAACAAGGGCTGTACACTGTGGGCCGAGGGAGGGGGGGGGCTGAGAGGGAGAGAGAGAGAGAGAGAGAGAGAGAGAGAGAGAGAGAGAGAGAGAGAGAGGGAGAGAGGGAGAGAGAGAGAGAGGGAGAGAGATGGAGGGAGAGAGAGAGAGAGAGAGAGAGAACGATAGAGACAGAGTGAGAGATGGAGGGAGAGAGAGAGAGAGCAGGAGAGCGAGAGAGAGGGGGAGAGAGAGCAGGAGAGCGAGAGAGAAGGTAAAAAGAGTCAGGAAAAAGAGAGCAGATGGAGGGATTGAAACTGAGAGCAAGAGCGAGAGTGAGAAGGAGAGAGAGAGAGAGAGAGAGTGAGAAGGAGAGAGAGAGAGAGAGAGAGAGAGAGAGAGAGAGAGAGAGAGAGAGAGAGAGAGAGAGAGAGAGAGAGAGAGAGAGAGAGAGAGAGAGAGAGAGAGAGAGAGAGAGAGAGAGAGAGAGAGAGAGAGAGAGTGAGAAGGAGAGAGAGAGAGAGAGAGAGAGAGAGAGAGAGAGAGAGAGAGAAGGAGAGAGTGAGAAGGAGAGAGCGAGAGAGAGAGAGAGAGAGAGAGAGAGTCAACCACACACACACACACACACACACACACACACACACACACACACACACACACACACACACACACACACACACACACACACACACACACACACACAGGAGTGAGTCTGCATGCCACTCCAGGCCATCTCTCCCTCAGATGATGTCACTTCCTCTCCCTTGTTTCGCTTGCTACAGCTCCCTACGCTCAGTGGCTCCAGCAGTCTCCACGCAAGAGTGGCGAGAAGCTCCCTCAACCCAGCACCAGACCCACACACGTACGCCACACAACCAACCAGCCTGTAGCTTGCAGCGATCTTCAGGGAGCCGTAGGACGAGGGGACGTAAGAGGGTGTCTGACGCAACGAGGCCTGAGCTAACGCGTTACTGACATGTTACTGACATGTCAACATCGTGGAGTCTCCTCCCTGCTTGCTGCTCCTCCTGCTTACATACTCTGCACTCGTCTATTCTTAGGATCACGGTAGAAATAGCTTTTCGGTGTCTCTCTGCTGTGTTGTTGTGTTTTTGTGTTTCGTTGTGTCGGATTGTGTTGCGTTGTTCCGGTCACCATGGTAGCACCACTCCACAAATACCTGCCGTTTTCAAGGCACTTGGGGCCGCCTGAGGAAGCTTGGGGGCCCATTCACCTCCACCCTCGGTGGGCTCTCTCCCCTCCCCACATGCAGGGGGTAACAATAGCTGAACAATAACAATACCAAAAGCACACATGTACACACACTCATACGTACACACACACACACACACACACACACACACACACACAAACAAATACAGACACACAAACACGCATGCGCGCGTGTACACACACACACACAAATACAGACACACACACACATGCGCGTGCGTACACACACACACACACACACACACACAGTCTTCAGGTTGGGATGTCTGTCTGAGAAATCAGGCCATGGTACACATGGCTGGGTGGGGACGAGGTGGGGTAGAGAGGAGAGAGGAGGGGAGGAGAGGAGGGGTAGGGAGGAGGGGTAGGGAGGAGGGGAGGAGAGGAGGGGAGGGGAGGAGAGGTGGGGTAGGGAGGTGGGTAGAGAGGTGGGGAGGTGAGACCATCTGGAAGGGAAGTGTTGTTCTGCGCTACGCTAGAGATGTGAGAGATGTATTGATCGCCCTCGGTTTCTCCTTCACGCTGGCCTGCACAGGAATTGCCTGACGATGCTCTCTCTCTCTCTCTCTCTCTCCTCTCTCTCTCTCTCTCTCTCGCTCTCTCTCGCTCTCTCTCTCTCTCTCTCTCTCTCTCTCTCTCCCTCCCTCCCCGGGGAGAGCTCGCCGGGGGAGGGGCGGCAGACTTCTAGTGTACAGTCAGTCATTTAACAGATGCTTTTATCCAGAGTGACTTACAAGTCAAGCTGAGCACGGTCAAAGCATACCATCACAACGGATCTGTCTTACACACTGCCGCGGTCTCTCTCTCTCTCTCTCTCTCTCTCTCTCTCTCTCTCTCTCTCTCTCTCTCTCTCTCTCTCTCTCTCTCTCTCTCTCTCTCTCTCTCTCTCTCTCTCTCTCTCTCTCTCTCTCTCTCTCTCTCTCTCTCTCTCTCTCTCTCACCCCACTGTCCGATCATACCGATTGGATACCGACTTTCCTCTTATTATGCGTGCGATATCAAACGTTACGTGCCTAAACCCTTCCTCCCCTTTGCACCAAACCACGTCTGTCGATGATCGACATCGTCATTCGTTCAGCTCACAGCCTCTTCCTTTGAAGCCGGGCCCAACGATACATTTAGTTTGTGCGTATGAACGGGAGTCATATTCCTGCTGCAAGTGTTTCGCATGTGGAGGACGTGCCTGCAGAACATTTGAGGAGGAAGCGACGCTGTGGAGGCGGACACCGCCCCCTAGCGGCCAAAATACGTTACTTCCTTTCTTACTCGTCTGCATGACTCATTATTCATAGAGGCCCATGATTGGTCGTTGGGTTTGTGTCAGCTGACTCGCTGTGCACAGCAACATTGCTCTGCACCCCTTCTTCCTCTTCTTCCCTGGCCATTTCATTAAGGTCAGCCTCTCTGATAAGGCTGAGAGAAAATTTAAAATATACAGCGATGGCTTCAGGAAGTAGATACAGGGGGGGGGGTTCTTGTTAACAGGAAGGTTATATAGAGGCACGATTCAATCCGTCATAATTCGATAACCACAGAGGTTATTATATAAACATTTATGTAAAATAAACGACTGGCATTGAGAATAACAAGCACCTAGCATAATGATGAAGCACCTACACACATATATATATACCTAGATAGGCCTATATATAGACACTATAAACACACACACACACACACACACACACACACACACACACACACACACACACACACACACACACACACACACACACACACACACACACACACACACACACACAGCACTCACCTTCATCCTGAAGATCACCGGCAGCCTCCATTCCAGTGATGCAGTCAGACGTTCCCGTCGGACGTTCATTGAGTCGTCTCCCACGGGTCTGTCCTGCGCCGTGCACGGGCCAGTGGGCAGGAGGGGGCGGTGGTGGAGGAGGTGGTGGTGGGAGGGGATGAGAGGGTGTTGGTGGCGGTGGGGGTGGTGGGAGAGGTGGAGAGGGTGGTGGTGGTGGTGGTGGAAGGGGAGGGGAGTGAGGGGCTGTTGGTGGTGGTGGTGGTGGTGGTGGTGGGGGTGGAGGTGGGAGAGGAGGAGAGGGGTGGTGTTGGGGTTATTGGGAAAGGAGGAGTGGGGCAGATGGTGGTGGTGGTGGAGGGGGGAGAGGGTGGTGGTGGTGGTGGTGGTCGTTGTCCTTGCAGATAAACTCTGGTCCACGAACATCAGGCCACACATAAGATACAATCTCCTCTGTCGATTGGAGCCCATCGAGAGAAGGGAGGGCACCTCTCCCCCCCTCAGCTTCCAACTGTCCGTCATCTTCTGCAGGGGGGGGGGGGGGGGGTTTGAGTCGTGCCGCACTTCGCTTCTAGGTGAGTACGGTGCTGGAGGGACGAGGGGAGAGTGGGGGGGGGGTGGGGTGTCATGGCTGGGTCGTCTCGGATTCGTACCCCATTTATCGCCACAGTAGGTCTATCGCTGGGCAGGACGTTTGCGTGTGTTTGCCGTGTGTTTTGAGGCGGTGATTTGTTCTGAGCCTTACGGGGAGGTCTGCTTTCTGGAGCATTCCGGCGGTGTTGTTGTTGTTGTTTTATTGCTAAAAAACAACAAAACAATAAGATCTTATTTTTGTGGTTAACTAAAGTGCACGTGGCCCAAAGACACAAGTACCACAGTGAGCAGCTGGAATACAGATAAATATTGGGGTCGATCTTTTGGACGTGTATGCTTAATCCACCTAAACGTCTGTATTCAACGATGGACCGTACAGAGAAATCTGGAATGTTGCTATAGAAACTGCATCCATCGAAAGGCTGCAGAGAAGCATTTTGCCCACACGGGGGCGCTCTTGTGTTAGAAGTGATGCCTCAGTTTACCTAAACGGTTTCCGTTTTATTTAACATACGCTGACGTCCTATAATTTTGCTGTTTTTTGTCCGAATAAACAAACTTCCCTTACAACAACCCTTTAACTAATTTGAGAAAATCAAATGCGTGAAATAGACTATAGACCTAGGTTTGATTTTTGGGGGCAATCCAATGTCACAGCAAAGCGCTTGACTGCTGACACATACATGAGACTATCAGTGGACCTGTACCGGAGTGTGTGTGTGTGGGGGGGGGGGGGGGGGGGGGGGAGGTGGGCGTTGAAAAAGCGCAACAGTGGACAACCGAGTCGTTATGATCCCTCTCTTGCCGCAGAATGGGCCTACAGTGTCAGCGGTGGCCGGTTTGACGCGGGACTGATTGGTCACTGCGGGTGACGTAAGCTGACGATTGATGACGTATGGAGTCGTTCACCTGCGCTCTAAACCGTAGCTGACAGGCGGGCGGTGAAATGCTGAACAGCCAATTGACCCAGCCAATTATGATCGACCACGATGCGCACGCACAAACTTAGATCAATTGGTCCTCTATTTTCGTGATTTCCCCCAACAACATAGCCACAAGACAAATGTAAACTCTGACACCCTTAACCTTCGATTTTAGGGCAATAAATTACACTTAAATTACAAATGACATTACTAAGGATACGTCGATAAAGTGCTACGATATGCCTAAGCTGACAATAACTTCAAAGCGCTGCTATTTTTTTTGTCCCTTCAATGGTGATCAAATAATAATAATTATTATTATAATAACGGTGCACATGATGGAAGACTGATCCGTGTAGGAAATGTTAGAGAGTCTTTGATTAGGAATCGTCCATGTGTGTCTCATGACACTCTCCACCGCACAACTCGTTAATTCATATTTTGGGGCGACGCCAGAGAAATGAAAGCATGCCTGTACTCCCAACCGACAGCACGCGGGTCGGTGAGGACTCAGCGATACCCCCACTGGACACAAAAAGAGCGTCCCTCACATCTCCCCAAACCCCCCCAAAAGAAAACGCTGCCATGCTCCACGCAGTATCACACGGTGGTGAGCTTGGCCGAGTAGGTGACCTTCTGCGGGCTGCAGTTGGTGTACTTGATGGACACGGCGTCCTCGCTGACCCCCTCGCTGTCGACCGTGTAGTCCGACTTGCACAGCGACGGCTTGCTGTCGCTCGTCTTGAACTCCCCGAAGCTGGGCAGCTGCTGCTGCTGGCCGCAGGTCACGTGGGTGTACCGGAACTGCTCCTCGTGCTCCGTCTCGCGGTGGTAGAAGTAGTTGAAGTTGGACACGATGACCGGCACGGGCAGCGCGATGGTGAGCACCCCGGCGATGGCGCACAGCGAGCCCACGATCTTGCCGCCGATGGTGACGGGGCACATGTCGCCGTAGCCCACCGTCGTCATGGACACCACGGCCCACCAGAAGGCGTCGGGGATGCTGCTGAACCCCGAGTCGGGGTCGTCCGTCTCGGCGAAGTACACGGCGCTCGAGAAGAGGATGACGCCGATGAACAGGAAGAAGATGAGCAGGCCCAGCTCCCGCATGCTGGCCTGAAGGGTCTTCCCCAGGATCTGCAGCCCCTTGGAGTGGCGGGACAGCTTGAAGATCCTGAAGACCCTGACCAGGCGGATGACCCTGAGGATGGCCAGGGACATGGCCTGCTGGCCGTTGCCCTGGTGCTCCGCCAGCTCCAGGCCCAGGGTGATGAAGTATGGCATGATGGCCACGATGTCGATGGTGTTCATGATGTTCTTGAAGAACGCCGCCTTGCTCGGGCACGCCAGGAAGCGCACCAGCAACTCGAAGGAGAACCAGATGATGCACAGGGTCTCCACGATGAAGAACGGATCCGTGAACGGGTTGGGCTTCTCGCCGCCGCCGCCGCCGCGCACCGTCGTGCCGTTTAGCGCCGGGGCTCGGTCGCCGTTGCCGTGCGACCTCCCGGAGTCCTCCCGGAACTCGGGGAGCGTCTCCAGGCAGAAGATGACGATGGAGATGAGGATGACCAGCACGGACACGATGGCGATGCCCCGGGCAGGACCCGAGCTCTCCGGGTACTCGAAGAGCAGCCACACCTGCCGCTGGAACTCGTGGTCCGGCAGGGGCCGCTCCTCCTCCTTGATGAAGCCCTCGTCCTCCTTGAAGTTCTCGATGACCTCCTCGCCCAGCTCGTAGAACTTGATCTCCTCCATGAAGATGTCCACGGGCACGTTGACGGGCCGCCGCAGCCGCCCGCCCGACTGGTAGTAGTACAGGATGGCGTCGAAGCTGGGCCGGTTGCGGTCGAAGAAGTACTCGTTGCGCAGGGGGTCGAAGAAGCGCATCCTCTTGCGGGGGTCGCCCAGCAGGGTGGCGGGAAACTGCGCCAGGGTCCGCAGCTGGGTCTCGAAGCGCAGGCCGGAGATGTTGACCACCACCCGCTCGCAACACTCCTGGTCCCCTCCCCGCTCGGGCCGGTACACGTCATGGGACAGGGCTGCAAGTGCCACAGTCTCATCCAGGTTCTCCCCGAGCACTACGGTCATCTTTCTCCAACCCCCAAAAGGGCAACGCTTCTCGGCACGCACACACAAAAACCCAGACAATCAGAGACACACACACACACACACAGAAACACACGCGCAGTGCCCCTTGCTTGGGTTTGCGTCGTGCCCAAACGTCCCGCCCCCCCCCCACCCTCAGTCGCCCTCTCTACTCTCCTCTTTGGCGCTCTACCTCCGTGCGTATTTGTCCGCGCTATCTGGGAACAATAATGCGCTCCGATCACCTGTGGAAGCGGATCGGCGTCTCAGTCGCTCGTGCTCGCAGCCCTCGCGTCCGCATGCGTGTCCTAGTCCTTGTTGTTGTTGTGGTTGTTGATTGTGTTGTTTTTGTTGGCTTTTCTTCCAGCCTCTGCGCGCGGGTTCTTCCATCACCTCCGCCGCGCGTGCCGTCTGGACGAGCGACGGTCACGTGTGTTGCATTTTAAGCAGCGGCGGCAGCGGCAGCTTCCCTCCCCGCGCTGACGCTCACTGAAGAAAGAGAAAACACACGCACGACACGGCGGTCACTCGCACATGGATCTAGTTCCCGTCGCGGCGAAAGTGGCGAAAGTAGCTCACATGTCATGCGCCGATGCGCCAAGATTAGTTTATCCTCGCGCGTAATGCGCCGGGTACCTGCAGCGCGCGACAGCGAGAAAGTCGTTCCAAGGTTAATTGTGAGGGCGGAATTTATGTCGCGTGTTTTGCTTGTGGTGCGTCTGTCTGTGAGCGTGTTCTGTGTTTGTAAAAAGAGAGAAAGGGGTTGGGCGAAAGAGAGAGAGAGAAAGAGAGCGAGAGCGAGAGCGAGAGCGAGAAAGAGAGTGAGAGTGAGAGTGAGAGAGAGAGAGAGACACACACGCACACACACACACACACACACACACACACACACACACACACACACACACACACACACACACACACACACACACACACGCACACGCAAACGCACACGCACACAGAGACAGAGACGTATTACATGTATCAGGGATTCAGCAAAGATCAATGCGCGTCCACATGTTAACCATTAGTACAATTAAACGCCTCTGAATTTCGAAAATGGAAATGCAAACAGAAGCGAAAGTAGTTGTTTCATTAACGATAGCATTCTATGTGCCACAGGGTCTCCATCTTGCCGAGCACAGAGACCCTCGCATGTCAAGGATCCCTCCAGCTGCTCGCACACACACACACACACACACACACACACACACACACACACACACACACACACACACACACACACACACACACACACACACACACACACACACACACACACACACACACACAGTGAACAGTGGCTGTCATACACACACACAAACAGAGAGAGACAGACACACAGACACACACAGGCGGCACACACAGGCGGCGCAGCCTCTGTGTTACGCGTTTATGCTATAACGGCTTTTTTTCTCCAACAATCGCAATACGTCCGAAACAACAAAAGAAAAATAACAACTACCGACCTCCTGAAAGTGCGTTTGTTGCTTCATTCCAAGCCCGAGGCAAAAAGCGAAAAGTAGAGGCAAATAGTGAAATAGAAAGAGAATGGATGTTCATGGACGTCGCTCAGGGCTCCAGGAACGAGAAGGTAAACAGCGGCGCAACAAGTCGGAGAGGAGCGGGGAGAGGAGAGAGGCAGAGCTCTGGGCCGGAGCACAAACGGATGACGTCTAGTCCGAAAATAGCCGAATTCCTCCCAGAGCCGAAGGAAAGTTTCTTTTCCCATGGAATACCTCGGGGAGAAGCGCGAGGAAAATGGGATGACGCCCCCCCCCCCCCCCCCCCCCCCCCCCCTCAGACACACACACACACACACACACACACACACACACACACACACACACACACACACACACACACACACACACACACACACACACACACACACACACACACACACACACACACACACACACACACAATCCACGGTGTGTGGCATAAACATTAAACATTTTCATTCAGAAAAAAAACAACTTTCATTGTTATTTTAAAATCGTGGCAAAACGTTTAATGACCCAGTGGGAAATAAGAAATACAACAACATATTCTAATATTAGCCTGTTTTCTATCACTAAAACAGTAGTTGTTCTCCTCAAAAAGGAGTTCATGGCCTACTTGTTTTCCTACATTGTGTAACACAGTATAAGCAACCCCACACCCCCCACCACACACACACACACACACCCACACACACCCACACCCACACCCACACCCACACACACACACACACACCCACCCCAGCCCCCACCCCCCCACCACCAAAAGCACTCACTCACACACGTTTTTCCTTTCTCTCAAAAAACATTTCTCCACCCCCCCTTTTTTTTTTTTTATTGCTGCAGTTGAAAGTGTAATGTTGTTATCGTGTCCTCCATTTTCAGTTGGTCCTCACGCCAGACCGGATTTCTCGCCGTAACCTTGGCAACGGTCCTTTGTTTGACCCGGATGCTCTATCATCTCTGGGTTCGATCCCTATCACCTCTGAGCGAGAAGCCCCCCCCATAGCTGCCCTCTTTGTGACCTGTACCGGACATTTAGGGTGCAACCGCTTCGGATAAAAGAGTCCAAAAAAGAGTCTCGACATCCAGAGGACCGGAGAGTCTTAAGTTGAATCAGCTCAACTGTTAAATTAGAACGTGACTCAAACGCTCCATCTTCCTTTTGGTGAATCAAAGTCTATTAAGCTTAAGGTAATAATCTCAAAGTAATCAAACCGGCCCAGTCGGAGCCATGACTCAGACCTGACCCGCCAGTGTCAGGGCGGGGGGGGGGGGGGGGGGGGGGGGGGGTCGTTCCCGGGGGTTAAGTGGGGTCACAGAGTTAGGTGGTATAAGTCACAGCATAACTCTCGGGTAGTTACCCGTTCCCTGACAAGTGCGTGTCAGTCATTAAGCCACAGGTTGCTGCTCCTCAGTGTTCTGAGTGTCTGGTCAATGTGTCGGCATAATGAAGCACTTAAGAGTGGAGCTGAGGAATTCTGGGTATTTAGGATACTTTGTTCGTAGCTGCTTCGCTTAATGAGCATTTTTAATTAGATGATATGTTGAATGCTTTTGTCTAAGGTACTATGAAGGTTGCTTGTTCGATCCCCAGGTCCTACTAGCAAAGTGTCGATGTGTCCCGGAGCGAGACACCTCACCCTCACTGCACCTGACGAGCTGGCTGTCGCCCTGCGTGGTCGACTCCGCCGTCGGTGTGTGAATGGGTGTGTGAACTGGTGAATGTTAGGCAGCATTGTAAAGCGCATTGAGTGGTCACTGGTTAGAAAAGCGCTATATATTGCAGTCCATTAACCATTTTATTGTTTTATCATGAATCCTTCCTTGAACCAGAGGCCATCGCAGTACAAGCCCAATGCTTTGTGTTTATTAAAGCATTTGGCATTAACTTGTAATAATATTCACTCCCTCTTAGTCGTAGTCTAAGAAAGCAACTCACAGTGAATTCAGATGACATGTCGTTAATCATGACGGTTCTTGGCATGTTACCCGTGGGCACCGACCAGGGAAGGCTGCTGTGGGTTGGGGATTGAACCCTGGACCTTCCCACTGGGAGTGGAGGCCACTGGCCACATCACCCCCCCCCCCCCCACCCCCCCCCCCCCCCCCCCCTCCACTAATAAAGACTATTGAGATGGCCAACTGAAAACAGAACTGTACTTTGAGAGTGATTTAAAGCCCATCTGAGCAGACACCGCCTTGGTATGAAAGAGAGGACAACACAGTTGTCACACACAAGTATAATGGGCCCCAATCCTTAATTGCAATTTAATCTATTAGCTAAAAATGAATACATGTAGCGCACACACACACACACACACACACACACACACACACACACACACACACACACACACACACACACACACACACACACACACACACACACACACACACACACACACACAATCAAACACACCATGGATAACACAATAAAAGTAGGCTAATGTTACAGGGATTGGATAGGGGTGTGTGTGTGTGTGTGTGTGTGTGTGTGTGTGTGTGTGTACACGCGCTACTCCTGGGAAATCTTTTATCTCTTCAGGGAAAAGGAGCCTTCTCTCGTTCATGTGTGCGTGTGCATATGCGTGTGTGTGTCTGTGCCTGTGTGTGTCTCTGCGTGATTGTGTCTGTGCGTGAGTGCATGTGCGTGTGCTGTGCATATTTGTGCGTGTGTGTGTGATGAGCATGTGTGTGGATGGAGGCACATGCAGGGGAAGACCCCAGAGGGGGGGTTACCCATACGTCCGACTCAGACCACATTCCAACATTCAAAACGGGGTGGGGGGGGGGGGGGGGGGGGTGGGGGGGGCAGTTGTAGTTTTTGTGATGTCGATTCAAGATGTCTGAACTATGCTTGTAAGCCTGTTTTGCAGCCAGTTTCTCTCGTGAACTACCTCATTGAGATCATCCATGAGGCTCTCAGCGGGTAATGCTTCTGACCACATTAAATGCTCAGAGTGGGATTATTTGTTCCCTATTCCTGAGTATCTGTTCCCTATTCATCAGCATTTCTCCCCTTCTCACGGTCTTTCACTTTGAGCGATGAATTGTTTCAGAGCAACTGAAAGCGGAATTAAGTTCACATTACGTTCATAGGTTTACAATTTCTTGCAAAAGCGTACAACTGTACTGGCTTGAAAACGACAACGTCCGTTTACTGAAACACAAACCTGACGCATTCTCCAACATACTCCGACATCAACCACATGTGCCATTTCCTTTAAGACTTGTATTCATTCTTGCCGTTTCGGGTTCTAAAAACTGAGGATTTAAGATTAAAACCTACGGCGGCGCGGTAATTACTCCAGACTCTATTTTGGTTGACGTGATATTTCCAGTTGCGTATCATAAAGCGAGCCATGTACCGCTTTGTAAAGAAATAATTGCTTCTGCGCTGCCGACGCTCTATCAGTATTGTGGCGAGGAGAATGAGGAATGTTTTAACGCTGATTAATATCCTCCTTTTGCTTCACGGGACTCATCTTTAATTAAGCATCAGCAGATTCATTAACGACCTTTGGCTTCGACGGAACGACATTAAGTCTACGCACTCCCCGTCTCTTTGAGGGGTGGCCGTGACAACGCTCAGAGTGCTCTCCGTCTGCTCTGAGATGGAGTGAGTTAGAGGGGGCTTCTATATGGTGGAGAAGCATGGCTCACATTAACATTCAGGGCACTTTTATCCAAAGCGACGGACGTTCACACACCGACGACGGATACCACCACGTGAGGGTAAGAGGCGTCTGGCTCAGGGACACCTCGACGCTCAGCTAGGGGGAGGCGGGGATCGAACCAGCAACCGTACGGTTACCAGTCGACCCGCTCTGCCCCTCTCTGCACCGAGACCCAGAAAGAAATCCCTGAGAAAGAGCGGTAGTTATAAATGTACCTGAATTACTGGTTTATAATCGCAGAGCGGAAAATATTTGCTCACTGGATCCGAGAGCGCCATGTTGTGATGTCACAACACAGTGAAATCTGAGTATTAGTGTGTTTTTTTCACGCACAAACAATGGATTGTACCAACGTTCGAACCAGCGCAAATCAGTCCCGAAACCAAAACCGGTTCCACGATATAAACCTTGCATTTAGGTTTCTGTCGATCCACACCGCTGCCTCGTTCGTCGCACGCTGTGCACCTTTGAACTGCAGCTGCAAACACAATGGAGGCATTCAGGACCTCCACCACCACCACCACGACCCGTTCCTCTCCCACCACCACCACCACCACCACCACCACGACCCGTTCCTCTCCCACCACCACCACCACCACCACCACCACCACGACCCGTTCCTCTCCCACCACCACCACCACCACCACCACCACCACCACCACGACCCGTTCCTCTCCCACCACCGCCACCACCACCGCCAACGCCACCGCCAACGCCGCCACCATCACCACCACATCTGCAGTACAACCACCACCACCACCACCCGTTCCTCTCCCACCTCCACCACCACCACCACTGCCACCACATCTACAGTACAACCACCACCACCACCACCACCAGCACAACCAAAACCCCCCCTCCCCCATCACCCCCACCCCCCTCTGCATCCTTGCAGCCACTGCAGCACGGTCAAGGTGAATACTGAAGGCTTAGTGCTGATTGGCTGGGCTGATTCCCCTGTCACACAGTGGACACTGGGTGTTACGAAGAGTACATCAATGTGTTGGGGGAGGGGGGGTGGTGTGTGTGTGTGTATGTGTGCGTGCGTGTGTTTGTCTATGTGCGTGCGTGCGTGCGTGTGTGTCTCTATGTGTGTTGGGGGGGAGGTGAGAGATAGATGCATTAGCAGATTGCACGGTTCACCGTGCACTCATTTCACGGTGCGGGGTCCCCAAACCGCCAATGACATGAGCCCCAGCAGTGACTCCCCCTCAGCTGGTTAATGCAGATCAGCGGTTACTACACACACATATACACTCCCCCCCCCCCCCCCCCCCCCCGGTGTGTGGAGGGACAGAGTACACAACGCATTACCACCCCGCGCCTCAAGACGAACGACCTCGCTCCTCCAACGCAAACGACACGAAGCACATCTGGCACCCTCTTCCAGACAGGGAGGACACATGTGTCTCAATTACGGCCAACGACGTCGTCAGAGGGGTCGTGCTGTAGGAGTGTCGTGCGCGGTCCGGTCTCGTGTCAGTGATTGGTTCATGATGGGGATGAGAACGCGAATGAGACGCATCAGTCAGACGCCGCTGGAGGAAGAAGGAGGACATGTTAGCAGAGTGGAGAGAGAGAGAGAGAGAGAGAGAGAGAGAGAGAGAGAGAGAGAGAGAGAGAGAGAGAGAGAGAGCGTCGCTTTCCCTATCCCTCACCCTAAGAGAGGGAGTATATTACAAAACACTTACTGGCTAACGCACACATACGCACTAGAGACACACACGCACACGTAATATGTCGTTGAGATTATCGCTCACGCGACGTCAAGGTAACATTGTCCTTCGTTGATAGCCGATACAGCGTGAGGGTGACTGTACTATCACTGTTCTATCAAGGGGACTGATAACCTTGCAGCGGACTGAGCTGAACGTACGGCCACTCCAGGTGAGTCAGAGCCTTCACCTGTGTGTGGTCAGGGACAGGGAAGGACAATGTTATGCCACTGTTTTTACACGTGACAATTGTGACTATTATTAATGTTTTCTGGAGTCCATAACATCTCATGGTATTGGACTTTCTTTCCAAACAGGAACACGTGACCTGACAAGACAAGTTTACAAACAGCGTGCCGACCAAAAGATATAACTTCCGCTCAACAAGGAATTCTCTGTTTTGGCACGGCAGTGGTGGAACGAGCTCCCTGTCGACGTCAGGGCCACAAAAGACTTAAGACTCACGAGACTCTGAGGTCTCTGAGTTTATGCACAGTCTAGGTGAACTCTGAACAAGTGAGTCTTGAGTCTCTGGCAGAAGCTGGTGAGCGACTCTGCGGTCCTGACGTCGGCAGGGAGCTCGTTCCAACAGTGCGGTGGTAACGAACCTCTGGTGAGCTTCACAGGACCGAGTTTCCCAACCTGGGGGTCTCCTGAGATGCATGAGATCGCAGGAGAATGCTGACGTGAGCCAGAGATATTTGACGATCCATTTGAGGTGAACCATTATTTTTACAAATTGATCTCGCAGACGTTTTTTATTCACGAACCGAGTTCCTGATGAGTCCCAGCCCCGAGCGAATCGTTTAGTGTGCAGTGGAGCGACGCAATAACGTTCAGCGGGATATTGATATTAGTGGCAGATGTTGATTGGGTAAGAGCTGTGAGCGTGGAGGCAGAAGCACAATGTTAGAGATTGGTTCGCAAACATTTGCAGAGCTAGAAACAGGGTCACGGGCGAAAGAAAGATTGGGAACCACTGCTGTATGAGCTGAAGCTCCCTGTCCACTTCAAGCCTCCAATTCCCTATAAGACCCCCCACTGTGTGGCATGGTTACACACACACACACACACACACACACACACACACACACACACACACACACACACACACACACACACACACACACACACACACACACACACACACAAGCATCACACTAACACACACTGTCACAAGAACACACAAAAACACACACACACGCAAAGACATATACACACACACAGTCTCTCTCTCACACACACACACACACACACACACACACACACACACACACACACACACACACACACACACACACACACACACACACACACACACACACACACACACACACACACACACACACACACACACTCAGAGGACAGAGGATCAGCGTATGTAAATAGTCACGCTTGCAACGAGGCACGAAATATGAAATTCGTTCACATCACATCAAATTACTGAGCTGCACTTGCAGTAGCCTCTTCTATTATGAGTACCCCCCCCTCCCTCCCTCCCTCCCTACACACACACACACACACCTATACTTCATAAAGGGGTGTCAGTTCATACATGTGTGTGTGTGTTGTTTGGGAAAAGAAATACAAATCCTTTGTTGATTCCCCCCCCTCACCCCTTACACACACACACCTTCCACTTCGTCTTCATAAAGGGGTGTCACTCAATGAATGTCTGTGTGGAAAAATATACAAATCCTTTGTTGATTCTCCCCCCCCTCACCCACCTCCGCCCCCTCTCCCAGGGGTAAGGGCTCTGCACGTTGAGCAAACCTCTCCCAGATCATCTTCCTGCTGGAAGTATCTGGAATATGGATTCAAGGCTTTACTGTGGCACACCAGTTAATCAATGGCCACCATGGGTACAATGTAAGTGCCTTCTGTCTTTAAGTGCCTCTCAGTCTGTTGGTGCGAGTGTGCGGTCTGGTCAGCTTGTGGTTTAGTGTAGAGTTTTGTTAAAACGGTGTTGTCTCATGTTTGCTCGTTTATTCTGTCTGTTTGTCAGGACAAGAGGCTCTTGTCTGCGCGTCTTTTTGGACAAAAGTCGTGTTTCAAACGGATGATGTAACATGCAGTATATTTTCTTCTTCTTCTTAACATTCACAGTAATGTCGCACACGAGGACATAAACACGGCCGAGAACCGAATCCAAATCCGTCCCTGGATGAGAGGGGGGAAAGCGCTGATGGTGCTGAGCCAGTCCAGTCGGCTCACTGCTCACTCCTGGGGGGCGCATGGGGGGGGGGGATGTCACTAACGGGACCAAAGAGAGGATCAGTGGAGCTGGGCGATGCAGGGGGACAGGGGATCTTTGTAAGCCCCTGACAGACCCGCTGTAACGCTGTAACGGCCGGTTCAAAATGCCCTCTCGGTATTTTTAGGGTCATGAGCGTGTTTACATCACGCGGTGAGGTAATAATAGAGCCATCGATCACCGGGCGGGATGCCGGGACGCTATGGGAAAGCTGGGATGAGAAAACAACAAAAGCCCCGAGCCAGAAAGACAGACTCTCCTCTCTCCCCCCTCAATCTCCCCCCTCTCCTCCCCTGCCTCTCCTCTTCATCCTCCGCTCTTCATCCTCTCCTCCTCTCCTCTTCATCCTCCTCCCCTCTCCTCCTCCCCTCTCCTCCTCCTCCCCCTCTCCTCCTCCACCCAATCCCAGTGTGGACTGGTTCTCGTCTCCCAGAACTCCACTAAGACGCGGCTTTGCTTAACTTCGGCTGTCTGTGTTGTTGTTTTGTTCTTCTTCTGTGGTGTTCGTGTGAGGGGGGGGGGGGGGAGGGGGGGGAGTGTCAACATTGAGGCAATGGCTCGTTGTGTCGCCCACGACAACTGGATACGAGCAGATGTTGCGTTTTAATTGTGTTAATCTCGTCTCCTGATGAGCGCATTGTTTTGGTAATCAGGGTTCAGACCGCGGGGACGTTGAGTCGCGCCGCAGGGTGTGTGTTTCAGCGAGATACAAAATTAACTGAAAAGATTTTGTTGATATCCGGAGTGCAAATAAAATGAGTCATAGTTTTTACTTGAACTACTTGAAGTCTCCTTTTTTATTAGGGGAACCGTTTTTAGTAAAGAAGAATCTCCACCAAGATGCACGCCTCAAGTAAATTGAAAAACCCTTATTTGAAGGGTTCAAATGAACTCGGTGTGTGACAGACTCTCCGAAGAGGTTTCAAAGTTTATTCTTTCATCGGCTGTCGTTTCTCCGACTGCGTACAGATGCTGTTTTGGTATTGGATGGTCTTGCATTTCCATGACAGCCAGCGATAAACAAAGGGACCCAGGTGGGCTTTCAAGGATAACCGAAGACGATCCGTGTGATAAAGTTCACAGATGGACTGCTTGATAAAGTTCGCAGATGAACCGTGTGATAGAGTTTACCAGCTTACTTCGACACACAGTAAACACTTAGAAGCAAATAGTACCGGTAGTATGCAGCTGAGACTTTGCAAAGCATGCACGTTTTGTGATTCAGGCCAAATGAGATTTAGATTTACAAATAACATTGCGAGTAGGTTCGTTGTGCAATCTCAAGTGAATGGGTGAAATGCGCAGCACAAATCCATGGTTCAAGATGCTAATCATTTAGCCAAAGGGTGAGGACTGTTTGGGGTGTTGAACTCCAAACCAGAGTGCACTGGGTAGATGTGTCCTCATCCTTTCATTATTCATAGACCAATTGCCTCAGTCTTACCTGCTCATTAATGATGTCTACCTGAATTCAATGTAGCTTTCTCCAGATAAATGCGATAAATGCTGAAACACTAATGGATCAATTCTAAGCACTATTTCCGAAGCAGCTTAGATTTGGAAGTTGTGTCCAGTCAACCTATTACAAGCAGCAGAGATTGGGACAGCACAACATCCAGACAAATAACATAAAAAACTACAGACCTTAAAAACAGGTAGAATGCATGCAATGGTGTTGCACCAGTGCACGGAACAGTAAGCACACAAGCATTTTACATTTATATTTAGGGGATTTAGCAGACACTTTTATCCAAAGCGACTTACAAGTCTATTCGTCACAAGAAAGAGGAACAACAATATATCGCTGACGGTACAGTAAAGATGTTCATAGAACCGAGTGCCAAGCACCAACAATCGCTAGGTTAACCCGTTCCCCGTACACAACAAAGACCGCTCTCCGCCAAGCTAACGGTTAGCATGGTGAATCCAAACCCAACGAGGGAAGGCAGAAGCATGACCCAATCGGGGCATGCTGTGTGCCCTGTACAGGGACGGCCTGCCAACCGTGGACCATGTGGCCCGGCACAGGGGCACGGTCTGGGCAGAGGAAGCGCGCGTCGGGACCGGGCCAAGACGGGGAACCCGGCGAAAACCGTTGACCGCGGCGATGTTCCGCTGACTCTGTTTGTTTTGGCGTCGGCTGCGCGGCCGGGTGTTAGCCACGTCTGCATGTTTAAATCAGCGTGAAACGAGGGGCGCGCCTTCACACCTCGTTAGGTAATACGCAGCAGCAATGATCGGCACATCTCAGGAGGTAGAGCTGGTTGGCTTGAAACCGGAAGGTTGCTGGTTTGAATCCCCGGCTCCTCCTAGCTGAGTGCCGAGGTGTTCCTGAGCGAGACGCCTCACCCTGACTGCTCCTGACGAGCTGGCTGTCGCCTTGCGTGGTGACTCCGCCGTCGGTGTGTGAATGTGTGCGTGAATGGGTGTAACGCTTCGTGCCCACTGCACCGTCAGTCAACGGACGTGGGAAGGCGTGGCTGACGGATGGGGGAGTAGTCTTTGCAGAGGCATCCGTCAGCCAATCAAATCGCTTCGCCGGGTTCTTCCCGCTTCTTCCTGCTTGTTGCGATGCAAGATGACCCGCTTTACCGCTTTCCAGTATCATCAGAGCCCGAGTCGCGTCACAGTGCTTAAATTTGCATACGCGATCTGATTGGATGATGGATCCGTTGCTGCCGAAAAAGTTGAACATTTTTCAACTTCTTGACGGAGCCGAAGGCTCCAACGGAACGGACGGATCCACATTGCATTGCGCGTCCGTCCCCATTCAAAGTCAATGAGGATCAGTCAACGGACGGAGGTAGTGGGCACGAGGCGTTAGTCGCTTTGGATAAAAGAGTATATGCTCTAAATGTAAATATAGCTGGCTAAGACATATTATTCACCTATTTGCAAAACTGCAAGGCTCTGGGTGAGTCCCCGCAGCGTATTTGATATTTTAAATCCAAGTGCATTCAACCTGATCTCTACCACTGACAAACATGTCATCCTGGTCCCTATCCCAACAGCTGGGTTGGAAATGTATCATAGTTTGACCGGCTTGATTGATGTGTTACGACAGACTCTTTTAGTAGAGTCATTTAGGTGGTGGCCAGGGGTGTGTTAGACATTAGGGTGGTGCACTGCTTAAACCATGATAATAAAG
Source organism: Gadus chalcogrammus (assembly GCF_026213295.1). Classification (NCBI taxonomy): domain Eukaryota; kingdom Metazoa; phylum Chordata; class Actinopteri; order Gadiformes; family Gadidae; genus Gadus; species Gadus chalcogrammus. The sequence continues at coordinate 3,561,604 of NC_079415.1, read as the reverse complement.
TGTGTTCTTTATGTAGTCGTAGCGTACAGTAATACCGTCAGCGGCTACGCCTCTGTGCAGAGGAGGACGTCGTTACCATAACAGCAACCTCTCCGAAGGGGACGCAGGTCCGGAGGTAACAGAAGCAAACGTTAATGTTCTGCTCCAGCCGCGGGACCAGCCCCCGCCAACGTTATCGGGGAGGGGGGGGGGGGGGGGGGGGGAATTAAACTGAAACCACGGCGACGCCGACACAAGGCCATGGAGCCAGCCTAATCTAACTTGGCTGCTGTGTGTTTTTCACTATAGTCGCTGGTGGTTTTATCTCGGGGCTGTACACCACCAGGGAAGAAATTCATACACCTCCCTTCTCCTCCTTCCTCCTCCTTCCTCCTCCCTCCTCCTCCTTCCTCCTCCCTCCCTCCTCCTCCTCCTCCTCCCTCCTCCTCCTCCTCCTCCTCCTCCTCCTCCTCCTCTCCCTCCTCCTCCTCCTCCTCCTCTCCCTCCTCCTCCTCCTCCTCCTCCTCCCTCCTTCTCCTCCTTCCTCCTCCTTCCTCCTCCTCCTCCTCCTCCTCCTCCCTCCCTCCTCCTCCTCCTGCGACCGGGGGATTTTCGCGTCTGACATGCAGGATTCCGGTGGTAACCATGGAAACAGGGGGGTTCCCCCTGTGCTGGATTGAACGCCGCAGAGCGCAGAGTGACCTTTCACAGGCCGTCTCCCCCCTAATGGCCTCATGATGGGGGAGGGCGGGGGGAGGGCGGGGGGGAGGGGGGTGTCGCCTTCACGGTCCGTTAAGATCAAACGGGATTTAGAGGTGAAAGTGGAGAAATTATCTGGGAGCCAATGGGGGCCGTTCTGCTGGGAATCGGCCAGTTATTCCAGTATAGACGCTACAATGGTTGATGAATGGTTGTTTTGGAGCATTTCCCGAAATGAGGGTATTTTATACAATTGATAATCGTTTGAAATTATAATTTTATGTTTTTGATTTATTTTGTTTATTTTTTGTGTTTTTTTTGTCTTTCAATAAATTTTCAATAAACTACTGCAAATGCAATTTGTATCTGATATGGATGCAATATTTTCCCCTTCTTCAATCATGTAATCAAAAAGGCCATTACTAAGATATGATATCTTCACGTTTTTACAAACAGACAACCAATACCATATATCTTCACCAAAAGCATCAAAGTGTAAAATCCTGATGTATCGGACGAGGAAATATAATTGCCGACTCCTGTTTAACAAATCAATCACTATTAGCTAGCGAATGATAATTAGCAAGCTAGGCTTGGTAGGTCCCTAGCATTCATCACTGGTTCATTTCAATTAGACCCTTGGTGTCTCCCAGACAAATCCCACTAGGAATGACCTGCTCCAATAAAGACCCAATTAAATTCATACAAATAAGAAATATTCACGTTTCTGAATATCAATGACGCGGTACCCGACTCCCGATTGCATACATTTCCATGTTTCACCATTATAGCCAATATTTATTTGTAATTCCCTCCTTGAAAAGCACCTTGGAATCAAAGAACAGAACGACGGATATCAAGTCAAGAGAGAATCGTGTGTACGGTCGTTACTGTGAGCCATGCTTCTTTTCTGTATTGATTTTTCCTGTTGGGGTCTCACCGCTGATAACGCAGTTGGATATTCAATCAGGTGTGATGCCGATAGCCATGTTGATTTGTGAGAGAGACAGGCGGGCAGCTCATTGTTTAGGGGAGGCGGGAAAGACTCAATCACACACCGTAAGTCAAAGCTGTGAGCACAACTCTGACGTCTCCGAAACTGGATTTGACATACGAAGAAGAACAGAGTGTCAACTTTACTAGGGATCTTGCCACTTGAAATTTCAATCATTTATGATGTTTTTTAGTTCTTATTAAAGCAGTCCATATACTATCAGTCTAAGAGAGAGAAGGAGAGAGATAATGAGAGAGAGAGAGAGAGAGAGAGAGAGAGGGGGGGGGGGGGGGGAGAATAAGAGAGAGAGAGAGAGAGAGAGAGAGAGAGAGAGAGAGAGAGAGAGAGAGAGAGAGAGAGAGAGAGAGAAAACGAATGAACGAACGAGACAGAGAAAACCAAAACGAAAAAGAGAGAGAGATCAATGAGTTCCAAGTAAGGGATAATCACCTCAAGGCAGGGCAATAAACAGTTTGATATGCCCGGCTTACCTTCCACGAGCCGGGCATATCAAACTGTTCATTGCCCTGCCTTGAGGTGATTATCCCGTTTATTCTACTTCTTGCTTGCCAACATAATAAAACAATTAAAATACTGTAATAATTATACTTTTTCTTATTCGTTTTGCATGCTTATTAAACGTATACTCTGTTTGAGTTCATCGCCCTCAAAAAGTAGTCCCCTTTAATTACGATCGATCAAACATGTTTTTGACACCTCGAAGGGCATTATCCCACCTATACCATGGTCACGTGCCAAAGAAAATAAATTAAGATCATTCATTTATATTCTCATGCGTTTTACAATCCAAACATAACGTTTTTCACATGCCATAATTTCGTTTCCCTGGTAACACCTGAGGGTTTGACTAAAACCTGGAACAATCATTACCTTTCCGTGAGGCTCTTATGCAACGGAAACGTTGTTCACTCCTCCACTAAATAGGACGGACCTTAGCTACGAATATGGTGTCCATATTCCTAGTTTATGAATAACGTCAGACTCATTCGGCTATCCTAGTTCATGAATGGCGTCAGACCCCTGCCCCTGACATCATTCATAAACTCCAGTTTATGAATGCACTAAACATTCATCTGCACCTGATCCCACGGTGCGACCGTCCAGCCCGTCAAACCAGCCCGTCAAACCAGCCCGTCAAACCAGCCCCTCGCTCCCCGCGAGAGACGACCTCATCTCAGCGGAGAGCGGTCCTACCCGCGATGTGTGAGCGACAGCCTGGCTTGACGGAGGAGGCTGACGGGGGGGGGGGGGAGGCTACGGCGAAGTGCAGAGTTTACGACGCAGCAGTTAAACCTGCGGGCGGAGAGAGAGGCTCTGAGTGATGGTCCTGAAATGGATCCGAACGAGAGCCGCCATCAACACGCGTGACACACGGCAGCGACCTGCTCGCCCCCGACCTGGGGCTCAACAAACATGAGTGCACGAGAAACGATGGCGTGGATGGTTTTGTGTGTGTGTGTGTGTGTGTGTGTGTGTGTGCGTGCGTGCGTGCGTGCGTG
>NC_079415.1:3483412-3553412 GCF_026213295.1 Gadus chalcogrammus | reverse complement strand
TGTGTATTGTCAGTGTGTGTCTCTGTGTGTATTGTCAGTGTGTGTCTCTGTGTGTATTGTCAGTGTGTGTCTCTGTGTGTATTGTCAGTGTGTGTCTCTGTGTGTATTGTCAGTGTGTGTCTACACATGGCGGGGAGGCTAGGGAGTGAGGGGGACCAATCAGAATGCTTCCTGGGAAAAGAGATGTTCCTTCATCATCATCCATCATGGCCGCCCCCCCCCCCCCCCCTCCGTAGAAAAGGTTTGGAAACTGAGATAGAGCTTCTGCTGCCGGGGCCACATAGGTGGCACACACACACACACACACACACACACACACACACACACACACACACACACACACACACACACACACACACACACACACACACACACACACACACACACACACACAATTTCCTATCCAAATAAATACACACACCGGCACAAACACACACACACACACACAGGCTGCAAAATGTATCTCAGAGGCCCCAACACTCATTTGTTGTCTCTGGGGACGTGCAATCAGTCTGCTTTCCAGCCCCGACCATTTGTGCGCGTCTCCATCCCTCTCAGGCCCCGCGGAGGAGGAGGAGGAGGAGGAGGAGGAGGAGGAGGAGGAGGAGGAGGAGGAGGTGGTGATACTCTAGTGTGGACACGCCTGCATACCGCTGCTGCACGTCCGTATGTCGTCGTGTGTCGTCGTGTGTCGTCGTGCGTGCACCTGTGTGCTGGCACGGCCAAGGCGCGGCCACCGCAGCCTCCACATTCCACAACCCGCCCTCGGGCTCGCTGGATGGATTCATAACACACAAGGTGTGCCAATTTAAACCCGTTCCACCGCTGACAATACGTCACTGATAACTGCAGCTGCGAGGAATGGATGGAAATAATTACCCTGGCGCTGTGCGCGGAGTTCATAATCCCCTCGCGTGGTCGCTTCAGATCCAAGTCCGAAACCCGGTGTGAATTAGCATAATAATAGAGAAATTACATTCATCAGTGGTTTACTTTGTTGCCCAGCACCAGAGCGATGTCCAGGTCGGTGTGATCGGAATCCAACCGACATCCCAGTGGTGATGGATCGGGTTATTCTGAGCCTGTTGTTGTTGATCAAGAGCGGTTGGGTCAGTACAAACAAGCTCCTCTAAGACAATGCGCCCGTCCCCACTAAATACAGTTTATTGTTATTCTTTACTTGGTAGTGTTTACTCAATCGCACTCTCCTGTTATATTCCTATAATCTCAATCAAAGGCCCTTTTGAAACCAAAAATCAACAGTTAAAAGGGAGGGTAGACAATTCGAAGAAACCAGCTAGAGTTAGCCAGATTTTGTAATGAGCACGGACAAGGCTGGACTAAACCATTTTGAGGGGTCCTTTTTAGTCTTTTTATGTCCTTGTTCAGACCGACCCTGTGGATCCAGCGAGTGGGAGAACGCAAACCCCCATGGATGCGATCAAAGAGAGCGAGGACAGAAAATTGATATGATCTACACTTTCAGAACCATTTTCAGAATGGTTCTTTGGCATTCTGTTAAGCTCGGGAAACAAGAGCATCAAACTCTTTATTAACGTCTCAACCATCTCTTACATGTTAGAGAACACTGCCAAAAAATATATCGCCATTATCATCATGTCCCCGGTTCCGCCTATTAAAGCAGCAAAATAAAGTATATATATTCTTGAAATATGCTCATTACAGCCATTTGCAAACGAATGCTCATTATAACCATTATAATCTTCATCAACATCCTGCCTATTGGCAATCAAAGCCAGGGCCATAGGTAAATTAACCTGGAGCCCCAGGCCACAAAGTCCACTAAAAACAGATCGGCCACCACCCATTTCTCTCTCTTATGGCACCGCAGATGCTGATTGGCTGAGGCAGGTGTTGGCCCAGGGGCCGAGGTATGAAATGTAATCCCCGGAACACGACTTGACTGATTGTGTCAGAGAAACCTTGAGTGGCCGCGAGAAATCAGTACAGCACGGACCTGCGTCTGTCCGATCAATACTGACCGCTGACATCTGACCTATCGCTGGCAGCTCTCCCGCCATCAACAGCACAGAAGAAATAACCTTTGGCCAGACTGTTCTTCCACCAGGCATGTAGGCTTTGTTTACCTGTGGGGGTTGCGGCTGGATTATCAAATGTTAAATCTAGGGTATGCAATTTATTTTAGAACCATATTTTGTCATTTTTATTGATTGAAATTGAAATATTCTAGACAGTTATGAATAAATCCAATGCACCAAAAAATAAGGAAATATTGGTATCTGTGGCTGCCGCAGACCCGTAATAAGCCGCCCAATCATTTCATTCGGCCCGGATGTAATGATTGGACGGCCTATCTGTCTGTCTACCTACCTACCCGGCTACAGTCATTGCTCAATGCAACTCATTGCAAATGGCCGCAGTCTTCAACAAGGCTAGGCCTACCGATGGTTTGCGCTAGCGAGCTAGTCAAGTTTTTTGGGGGATCGGATTTAGAGGCAGGCTGTAAGGAAGGATTGGGATTCGTTCATTAGGATACTTTCAAAATCTAGCTGACTCTGGCTGGTTTCTTCTAATGGCCTACCCTACCTTTAAACGGTTTCTACCAAGTAGCAGCCAACAAAGACGAACAATGAACTGTATTTAATGGGGAACATTGTCTTGTTTTAAAGGAGCCTGTTCGTACGGGGCCAACTGATTTTGATCTGTAATAAAAACGCCTATCTACAGAACCAAAAGCAAAAACACTGATCAATACGCCACCAGGAGCCCAAGGCCAGTGCTTCCTGCTTCCCTTCTCCCTCATTGAACCGACCGCACCAAAGCCTAGTGTTTGAAGTGTGTGTGTGGTGTGTGATTTGGTGGTGATCATTAACTCTAGCTCTGGGAGTCAATGTCGTTAGCAGTTACTTGCCCATGCAGTCACAGTCACAGGCTGCTTGGGTGATGGAGCTGGTGGCTGGTCTCAGACCTCAATCCGATCGAGGAGCACAGCTTGGGGGGAGAATGCAACTCCATACTTTTATTTCGAAAGTGAAAGTTTGTAATTAAAAGCGCAAACTTTTGCTTCAAAGAATGGCACACAGTGTGATGAATTGAGTTCATATTCTGCCCGGTAACCCGATTCAGAACAATGTGAGCAAAATCTAAAAATAAAACTAACAAATGGCATCGAAATGGAAGAAGACTGTTAAAACGGCTGCTCTCAAATCGACACAAAATGGTGTCCTGTGTGTGTCTATTTTTTATTCTTATCTTTTGATCTATAGATGGTCATGTATTGATCCAATATCGACCAAGGTAATAAGGTGTATTGGTGATCACATGGGACTGACAATGACAACAAAAGAACGATGACGGAGGAGAAAAGGACGGCGATGGTGGTGGAGGAGTTGCAACATGAAACGTCTGCAACCACTCTTCCAGAAATATCCGTCTTCATTTCAAAATATTGACCGCCCCACCACCACCACCATCACTACTACCACCCCCACCACCCCTGCCAAGAGACCCCAGTCCCCGGCCAACCACTCCTTCAATAGCGCACCAGGACTCAAAAGGTCACGGCACATACATTTGCGGACGCAAAAGGTTACCGAACAAAACAAAAGGCAATTCCACATAGCTTCCTTCCGTCTGTGGCATTCTCCCCTAGAGCCCTGTCCCTGAACCCCCAACTCCTAACCCCGCGCCCCCCCCCCCCAACAAACCCTCTCCCTGCCTCGTACTCTTCAAGGACTATCTTTGCCACTATTTGACTCTTTTTTTACTCCTTGTGGCCGCCGCCAGGGTCTTGTCTTTCAGTCTGAGCGTGACTTCTCGCCGTCTCCGTTCTAAAGAGGCAGGCTGAAACTTAATCCGTCTGCCCTTTCCCTGGGAGAGGCGTGAGTCACTGCGCGTGGCTACGACCGCTTCAGCCGTGCTGATTCAACTGACTTTGTGTTTGTTCTGTCATTCTGTCCGTCCGCCAGCCAGCCTGTTTGTCTTTACCCTCCTTCCACCTGTCTGTCTTTCTGTCCTTTTTTTCTTTCCTTCTTTCGTTTGTGAGTTGTCAAGTTGTTCAAGTCGATCAATGTTCTCTGCTTAGCGTTTTCATCGTATTTCTTTCTTTCTTTCTTTCTTCCTGTCTGGCTGTTTGTCATTCGTTCTATCAATGTTTTTGTTCTTTGGTGTTTTCTCTCTTTCTTTCTGTCTCTCCATCTCTATCTCATTTATCTGGTTCCCTTTCAGTTCTTTTGTCTGGTGTTCCAGACGTCTTTGACTTGAGGTCGTTCTTCTTTCATGCCGTCCTTTGTCTCTGCCTCGCTGTCAGGGGAATGTTTGATATCCGTCCCTGAAAAGTTACTTACTCCTGTCTCAGAGGTGTCTGAGTCATACCTGTACATAGATTGGTTTGATTTGATAGTGACGGCCCTACAAGTTTCTAATTAGGTTGTTGTAAGTCAGTTGGGATAGAAATACTAAATAAACACAAATTAATTCTTAAAATCTTTTTCCACTTGGCTACGGTTTCGCAGTCATTCTAATTTAGAGTCTCCTCAAAGTTCTGCACAATGATTCAGCATCACAAACCTCAATGCAACATAATCCCAGTGTTTACAAAGCTCTCCTTCTTTTGGGAATACACACCGCCAATAAACCCTGAAACATGCAGGGAATCATGCAGAGAAACATTGTGTGCGCTTCTTACATTCCCATTTACATTTAGGGCATTTAGCAGACGTTTTCATCCAAAGCGACTCACAATAAGTATATAGTGTCGAAGAAAATGAGAAAGAGAAAAAATTCAAAATATCGCTGTCGGTACAGTAAGGATGTTCATGGAACCATGTTCCAAGCACTAACAATCACAGGACGTACAACATTCAATAAGTGCATAAGGGGGGTGTGGGTTGGTAAGGGGCGAGGCTACGCAGAGTTTAGGGTGAACGGCAAGTTACAAAACGCCCCCCTTTTCATGTACCTAATACCGTTCTCGACGGGGGAAAGGGCGACATATGCAGTAACCGTAACCGTGCGCTGATGTCAGGGAGAGGCCGAGGAATGTCGTCCGGCAAACCCCTGACGCCATCTCTCTAGATCGGGTGAGGTGGGAACAGTGTGACGACGGGTTCTGTTTACGTTCCGTTCACACGTCTTGCGACGGAGGACCCTGGAGGTGGGTGTCGGCGAGGGTGGTCCCACCGGGCGTCGGGGAGTAGGATGGGGGGGGGGGGGGGGGGTTGATGTCAGCTGTACGTGTTCTTCAGATACTTTAGGGCCGTCCGATCAGTGACCAGTGAAATCCTAGCTCGTGATTTGGATCTAAACAGAGTGGGTAGCATGGTTAAATGTATATAACATGTAACCATGTTATATAACCAGATATAGAAGAAGGGGTATATCAACAGATATACACGAAGAGGTATATAGATAAAGATATACAAGAAGGGGTATATAAAAATATATTCAAGAAGGGTATCGATGTTTGGCAGGGGTGTAACAACGGAAAGGCAGAGAAATATCCCTGTATATCAACATGCACTGTATATCAACCGGTACTTTAAGTAAATATATCAACATTTATATCAACATGTATGTCAACATGGATATCACCATGCATGACAACAGGTATTTGAATAGGTTTCGGGGGGAAACAGGTGCTCAACATAACAGCCACGGACCATTAAACCCTCCCTTTCCACATGATGAATTCTCACCTTCCATTATTTTGCTCCATTCCAATTATTCCACACATTTTCCCCACAATGGAACCCTAATGCATCTCCAATTAGCTTAAGCACACCACTGTGCACTCTACACAGACCAAAGTGTGCAGTGTGCAAGCAGGATAGTGTAGCGGTAGGTGCTGTGTTACGGGGTTCGCTGTAATCATGTGGTTGATGACTTCCCCGATGAAGGACAAAAAAGGGACTTTGCCGATTGTTCAGAGTGGCGAGCGATCGAGGTAATGAAGCGTGTCTCTTCATTCTTAATTCCTACATACCTTCCTCCAGAATCACACCAGGGGAATAATGAGTATCGCCCCTCGCAACATCCCCTGAGTGCGTTAGCAGAAGAACGCACCTAGCCAAGTGGAGGTAACCCGAAACACAAGAAGATTCAAAGTTTCACAGGTTTCTATTTGTAACATACTCATACTGGATGTGCAGTGAAATGTTTGTGTGACATATTTTCTGTACTTAAAAAAAAAAAGAAAAAAAGAAAATAAGATACAATATAAGTTTTAAGAAGGTGTTTTACGATGGAACCCGGGTCTGCCCGCTTCACTGGTCATGTTGGAGCTAGCGTGATCACGAGAAGAAAAAGGGTGAGGGAAGGGTCAGGTTGGAGTCAACTCGATGCAAATGAGAACGTGATTCGGTTGCTGAACCGTCAACAGGTGGGGGTGGGACGTCACGTCGTCGATTAGAACGTTCAAATTAGCACGGAGGAGCTACGTTTCATAATGAACGGGATTACTGGAAACTGAATGAAAAGTGGGCAGATAGCTTTTTAAAAAAGGAACCTTTCAACCGGTTCTCCAGACACAAGGCCTTGGACTAGTTTCAGGAGGGTGCAGCCGATCAGACTGAGAGATTTCAGAAAAAAAAGTTCCGCTTTAAGAAGGGCCATCCGCTCAGCTCACAGTCCATTAAACCCAACGAACGCCACCGCCCTTGACTCCGTTCTGAGTCCATGATTCGAAGGAGACACGGCGAGTAAGAAAAAGAAGGGAGACCATTTTAAAAGTGGGCTGTGAGTGTTCACTTTGTTCCTCACAAGGGGCCCTCGAGAACCCTGGTTGTCTGCGGCCGACTCGTCCTCATCTTCCTCAGCCCTGTGGAGCTGCCTCTTCATAATGGAGAGACGTCGCTCCTCCAGGGTTTATTCGCTATAGGCGAATAAACTTCCTGTTGCACTTCCTGTTGCCCTGAGAGGCAGACGCCTCTCCAGGCACCATATTCTCATTGGTCGAACAATCGCTTCCTAATCAGTATGTTCAGGGGCGGGAGGGATAAATGAAGTCTGATGTATTTACTTTTGATGAGTCATAGGCTATATTGTGGGAGAAATTACATTAGTTATTCATAAAAAGGATATTCTAGGCGCTGTTTCTCTATGTCCACCAATTGGACACAAAGTTGGTTGAATTTTGACCAACGCTTTCTTTGGCTACAGCCCTACTCAGGGCTGACGGACTGCGGGGGAAAGTGAGGCAGTCCTGGGGGGGGGCCCAAGGCAGAGGGGGGGCCCATGGCAATAAAATAAAAAATAAAAAAAAAGTTTTTTATTTCTTATGAATTATCCACCAGCCCATAGTGTTTGGAGTCGCACACGGCCACGTCTGTCTCCCCCCCCCTCAACAATTCTTCTTTACCCCCCCCCCCCCCCCCCCCCCCCCTCAACAATTCTTCTTTACCCCCCCCCCCCCCCCCCCCCCCCCGTCGTCAAAAAAAATCGGGGGGGGGGGGCCCATCAGTACCTCTTGTATACAGGACCCAGGATTTGGTGCCACGGCCCTGGCCCTACTAGCGTGTCAAAACGTTCAACTTGTGGAGTCAAGGATGCGTCATAACTCCAAATAACTTCATCCTTGGCGAAATGTCTGACACCTCAAGGTCCGATAAACAAACTAACGTGGAAAGGTCTTACAGGGCTTACAGTGCTTTTAAAATCATCACACCACACGTGGGAGTGACCACCCAGATGCATGATTGAAAGGATCCATCTTCCTGCCTACCAAGCTGACTGAACCAACGCGGATCTTGAAATGGCTTGTAATGGCTAATCCACATCATAACGTCATACCGTACGTATGCTATTCTGTGATAAACAATTTTAACCATTTACTGTTGAGCTGACATTATGAATTTAAGAGAAACACTTACTTTCTCTTATTTCCATGCATTTAGATTTGTTGATATTGTGATTATCAACAATGTGGTGTTTGAATGTCTTGTCGTTTGTGGAGCTCAGAAAGAATAGTTGTGACTGCGGTAGTAACTAAAGCGGACCCTAAATAAACCAAACTAAAAACGAAACACCGGTCAAATAGAGGCCCTTTATAGGAAAACAGTCATCTCTCTGTGCTCGCTATGAACCAACAGCTTGGTTGTGAGTGTGTTTGTTTACTGTCATCCCCTTGGTTCAATCCCCTCTCTGTTGTCAAGTCACTAGACGCCTTGAAGTGACACCCTATAATACATAATATGATCTGTGTGACTCAACAGTTGTGTGTGTGTGTGTGTGTGTGTGTGTGTGTGTGTGTGTGTGTGTGTGTGTGTGTGTGTGTGTGTGTGTGTGTGTGTGTGTGTGTGTGTGTGTGTGTGTGTGTGTGTGTGTGTGTGTGTGTCATTGGATAAAGGTTTTAAACTCCCTAAAAATAGACTTGACACATGGGTTTACCTAAGCTTTCACACATTCCCTCACGCATATCCATCAACGCACACCAATGCACACATACACACACGCACACAATCACTCATATGGTAACACTTTAAAAGCACGTACTGGGGATCAGATCCATGTCAACACACACACACACACAAACACACACACACACACACACACACACACACACACACACACACCAGATCCCTGCGTCGCACCAAATCATTTTCCCAGGGAACAGTCTCAACAGGTTGCGATTACATCAGTGGCCAGATTGTCCAAGAATTAAATTAAGCGCCGATAACCTGCGGCTATCACTCGTCAACTCACCGGACAGACGGTGGGAAATGGAAAAAAGAGCAGGGAGGCCAACAAGGTGCCAAGTTCTGTAAACAGAAATTCTGAGCTTGCTTAGCTGCAAAGAGTCCCTCTACCTCCTCAAGCTAGTTCAGCTGTAAACAATAACTCTACCTCCTCAAGCTAGTTCAGCTGTAAACAATAACTCTACCTCCTCAAGCTAGTTCAGCTGTAAACAATAACTCTACCTCCTCAAGCTAGTTCAGCGGTAAACAATAACTCTACCTCCTCAAGCTAGTTCAGCTGTAAACAATAACTCTAAATCCTCAAGCTAGTTCAGCTGTAAAAAATAACTACCTCCTCAAGCTAGTTCAGCGGTAAACAATAACTCTACCTCCTCAAGCTAGTTCAGCAGTAAACAGTAAATCAACCTCCTCAAGCTAGTTTAGCTCTAAACAGCGACACTAGCAGTTCGGTCACTGAAGGCTAATCTATTCTTTTGTCTTGAGGGGGAGTCCTTGTTGAGGATTGATTTAACATTAAAGGGAGGGTACACAGCAACAGAACCACAACGTTTGACCGCAATGTTGGGGTATTGCATGCATCTACATCTATTTGTATTTGACCAAAGTTACTACAAAGTTACTTCAACGAAAGGCCAAGGAGATTGGAATTTATTGATTGGAATAATGATGGTAGGTCCTAATCCTAATCCTAATCCTAATCCCAATGTATTTAGCAGATAGAACTTCCCAGAACTTCAGTACAGGTCGATCCGTTACAATCAATTATCATTGATTGCAACATTGGAAATCAATGCGGTTGCATTCCCCGGAAATGGATTGATTTAACTAGAGACATCTGTACACCCCTGCTCAGTCTTGTAGCCTTTCTTCAAATAACACCGTACACTCTTCCAGAGAAGATCCAATCCCAAAACAGATCATGCATCCCTCTTAGCAACCAAAACTGCTCCGCTTGTCGTTCCAATCCCCACCCACCGATGACACCAGACTCCCAGACCCGCAACACACCTCATCCTGATTCCAACTGTGTTGACGTGTGCAGCACACAGCCCCCCCAGAGAGACGATGGGCTCCCCTAGGTGAGGGGGGGAATGGGGGGGGGGGGGCAGCCAGATCTTCACAGACAGCCAGCCATGCAGGCAGTGAGGGGGGGATGAAAGGGCTTTTGGGTGTCAGATTGACTGGCACCCCTGCTGAGCTCCCCTCCGCCACGTTCCGCCCTAATTCCTCCGCCTCGTGAAGGCGACTGTCAAGGTTAAAGACGAGCGAGCTCGACGTATTAGAAAACATTCCCTCCGGTTTACCTCGCTCACCTGCGAGGCATTCAGCGACCTCATCACTCAGAGACGATGATTGCATTCTTGTTTTTCGTTTTTCTGTCGTTTTAATCTAATAATTCAGATGCATTGCTCGATCATGGGGCGGTGTCGGGCGGGCGGAGGCCATCGCGGATGATGGGGATCGAACCGAGTGCCTCTTGGCCTGCCGTCTAACACCCTGTAGCCGCTACGCCATCCTGCCTCTGGGTTGATTGATTCCCTGACGTTGGGGGTCCGATCCACTACAGCAGTCTACAGAGAGTACAGGAATACACTTTCAAGCTGGAGATGTTACTGGTGCCGAACCAAGGAGAGTGGAGGTGCACTCGTGATCCTTGGCATGTTGGAATAATCTTCAAATTAAAATTATTAAGAAAATAATTGCGTGCCTCTGTATGACCACGGAATTCTCCATCGACTAGTTTGGCCTTTTGGACACGGAGACAAATCCCATCTCTATCGCTGATCCACTGACCTTTCATCTCAATCACGACCTCAAAGTCAAAGCACACACTCAACAGGAACCCTGTGTCTTGAACCTTCTCAGGAGACCGGCACGTCCCTCTCAGCTCAGACCCTCAAGCCCTCTTCGTCTTCATCGACGGAGCTGAACGAGGAAGAGGAGGACACTCAGGGTGAAGTCTCTTATTAATCAATTAAGGCTCTTTATCCCGGCTGGGGCGCGATGCACCGAGCAGAGCCGGCCTCCCATCGTCCATCTTCCCCCCCCTCCCCCCTCCCCCCCCCCATGGTGCTGATGGAGGCCGGGTTCTGGAGCCAACTGGCAGTCAGGCAGTGAAGGTAAGAAGATACCCTGACTCAGACACATGGAGCAGGCTGGACCAGAGACACACACACACACACACACCTACACACACAAACACACACACACACAGAGCCAGAGAAACACACACACACACACAAACACACACACACACACACACACACACACACACACACACAGAGCCAGCGACACAGAGACGCACACACACACACACACACACACACACACACACACACACACACACACACACACACACACACACACACACACACACACACACACACACACACACACACACACACACCAAACCAACAGAAACACACAGACACGCGCCTGACACCCTGCCGCTGGTGGTGAATGATGCGCAGTATGTTTCAGCACCATAATATATAAACCGTGTACACGTTCTGGCCTTTAATGCTCCAGGGCCGGGGTCAGCGAATCACATCCATCTCCCAACCCTCCACACCCTGCCTCTGTTGCTAGGCTGACATATTATGGGATGGCCATCATATAGATATCTTGTAACAGTGATTTGTCGGCCTATAAGAAGCAGAGGCGTTGCTCATCGGCGTGTACAGCTCTCTGATGACAGGAGGACAGGCGGTTTGATTTGTGGCCCGAGCCAATCACGCGCCTTCTATTTATAAAAGGAAGAGGAAGTGTTCTCTGAGAACGTTAATCCATGCCACGCCCCCGTTTACACACACACACACACACACACACACACACACACACACACACACACACACACACACACACACACACACACACACACACACACACACACACACACACACACACACACACACACAGTATACTCTATACTGTATTCACCTGGTTGAGTTGGGTGTTTTCTTTCCTTCCTCATCTTGTTACACCCATTACAGGCAGGTTTCTAGAAAGGTGCACACACACATACAGTATACTGTGTGTGTGTGTGTGTGTGTGTGTGTGTGTGTGTGTGTGTGTGTGTGTGTGTGTGTGTGTGTGTGTGTGTGTGTGTGTGTGTGTGTGTGTGTGTGTGTGTGTGTGTGTGTGTGTGTGTGTGTTTGTGTGTGACCAAAGAATCCAACCAAACAAGGTGAATCATACAACAAAGGGAAATTAATGAAGAAAACACCCCTGCCTATTGTAGAAACATAACCCATTATCAATGATGACATTACATGTAATATGTTAGGACTAAAGTCTACACGAATAGGAGACAATGATCATAATAAAAAACAATCAGATTCATTTCAACATAACAAAGAAATAAAATATGCACATTCATCCCTATTTCTGCACAAAATACGATAAAGCTGAAAAACTGTGAAATGACGTACATTCGTAGGCTTTTTTAATCCCGAATAAAGTATTCCTGTTTTTTAAGCATACTGCTCGCATTTTAACGAAGTGATTATTTCCTCATCCTTGAGTGAGGTCATGGAACAGCAGTCGAATAAGGTTAGTACAAACAGGAGTGGCGTTTGAAAGGAGTGGGTAACTGGTCCAACTGGTTGGTTCACAACAACGTTTCCTTGTGATGAGACAGAAGGTTTGGTGTCGCTGGCTTTCACACAGCAGGAAGAAGACGAAGGTACTGTAGTCACCTCTGATCCGTCAAAAATATGTGTCGCCTGAATATCATATCAATAGGTTGATTTCAATTGTTAAATATGTTTATTAACAATAACTAAACTGCACTGGTATTTGTAAAAAATAAACAACTATTATTAATATTTAAACATTTCTTTATCCAAAGTGAATGACGGTGAATTCAGATTCAGGTCCTTAAGAACAGGTAGGGCTAGGAGGCATGTTGCTCTAGGATGCCGTCAGGTTAGGCAGCTTACATTGGCGATCGAAACCAGATCCGTTCAGCTGTGAGTCAACTGTATTATGATTAATAAGAATATCAGGTATCCACAGTTAAACTCAGCATTATTGGTCTCATTATTATTACAATTAGGGCATTTAGCAGACGCTTTTATCCAAAGCAACTTGCATCGGTTAATACACACATTGACACACCGACAGCAGAGTCGGACACATCAACACTCAGCTAGGAGGAGCTGGGGATCGAACTAACAAACTTTCGGTTACAAGACAACTGCTCTACCTCCTGAGCGAAGCCGACCGACTTGCCGATCCATTATTATTCGATTTTAATAAATATAATGTTGTTAACATGATTATTATCAATTTAATATTCCAACCATTATCTTCTTTCTGAAATAATTTCCGCAAGAACTATCTTGGATGGAATACTATTTATTTTGGCTTTGATTGGTTGGTAGTAGTACCATTTGTTTTTGTGTACGATCTCGGAGTAGGCTGCCTACAGAGGCACGTTTTTTTGACGCCTGCTTATGGGGCGGGCAGCTGGCGGATCGTGGGGAAAGATCAGATGAATGTGATCAATTAGGTTTCGGCCTAGAATCGCTGATACAACCTTTAACAAATGGACCCATAATCCTCATTAAGCTGTCCTGTCTGGGGTTCCATGTTCCTGTTCTGTTTGAAACAAAAATAGATACTATGTATAAATACAAATATTATAATGACTTTTAAAAACTTTATTTAACTTTTGAACACATTATAAAAACGAAGGAACTCTTTTTAACCTAATAATTCAAATGTTTTCTAGGAATGGCCACTCCTCACAGTTCCTGGTCTGAGGAGAACTTTTCATGTCCCATCTGTCTGGATGTGTTCAACAGCCCAGTCTCTACACCATGTGGACACAACTTCTGCACAACCTGTGTTACAACATTCTGGGATGACAAAGACCAGTACAAATGTCCTGTTTGCAATGAGATTTTCCAAACAAGACCTGATTTACGGGTCAATACCCTCTTATCCGAGATGGTTGATCAGTTTAGAACGTTCACACTAGTTAAAGAGCTGCTTTGTGTTGAACCAGGAGAAGTTCCCTGTGACGTCTGTACTGGGACCCAGCTGAAGGCCGTGAAGTCCTGCCTAGTGTGTTTTATCTCTTACTGCCAAACCCACCTGGAGCCACATCAGAGAGTCACAGTTTTGAAGAGCCATGAGCTGGTCGAGCCAATGGAACGTCTGGGAGAGAGGATGTGTAAGAAACACAACCAACTTCTGGAGCTCTTCTGCCAGACTGAACAGGTGTGTGTGTGTCAGTTATGCACAGTGACGGACCACAAGTCCCATCCTGTTGTACCTCTAAAGGAGGAATATGAAGTTAAGATGGCCCAGCTGGGGAAGATAGAGTCTGAGGTTCAGCAGATGATCCAGGAGAGACAACAAAAGATTCAGGAGATCAAAGACACAGTAGGACTCATCAAAGCAGACGGCGACAGAGTAATTGCCGATGGTGAGGAGGTCCTCATTGCACTAATGCTCTGTATTGAAAAGTGCCGTGATGATCTCAACGAAGCGGTGAAAGACAAGCTGAAATCAACCGAGGAAAAGGCTGAAGGCCTCATCAAAGAACTTGAGCAGGAAATAGAATTGCTGATCAATAGATGCTCAGAGTCAAAGCAGTTCTCACAAAGTGAAGACCACCTCCACTTCCTCCAGACCTTCATGTCCCTGAATAATCCTCCATCCACCAGGGACTGGAAAACAGTGGAGCTCCGTCATCCATCATACATTGGCACCTTGAGTAGTTCTCTGGATCAGCTGAAAAAGACACTGTTCATGGAGATGAAGAAGATGCCTGACCTGCATTCAGCTCTAAAGAAGTGTAAGTGTCTGGGTAGTTTGATTCATCACAAAACGCACTTACTATTTAAATGGAATATCCATCCACGCAACAAAAGTGGAGGTCTGTTCATTCAGATCCGACTGGAAATGAAGACGATGACTTAACTTTTGACATTAATTTGGTGAGTGCTGCTTGGCAGTCCCAACTTATGTTCTTCATAGACTTTATTATTTCTTTATTATTCTCCACAATATTTGGCTGGAATGGATCAAATGTAAATATAATGCATCAGTTTTTACAAAGACAGACACACAAAGACACAAATGCTTCTCAACACGATGGGTCAAGAAAACCCTGGCGATCAGAAGCTCAGTAACAGTAGTGTGATATCTTGCCTGGAAGTGGGTGCAAGTGGGTGCTACACACTGGTGGTGGTGAGTGAGGTCCCCCCCCGTCACTGTAAAGCGTCTTTGAGTGTCTAGAAAAGCGCTATATAAATTCAATCAATTTATTAAGTATGCAGGTAGGAATACAGGTATATTAAGCTCCTCAGGATTTCCATTCACAGAAACAGATATCCAGAAGTGGCCTTTTTTTAGTGAAGTTCGCTTGTCAACAGTATTTTTCAGAGGACAACTACAACGACAAAAAACGGAGAACGGACAATATTATCAAGTGAAGGTGGCAGAAAAAGATCAAGATCTCCATTTTCTTTGGTGGCCCAAGGGCAAGCTGAACGAACCCATAGAAGAATTAAGAATGACAGAACACATCTTTGGGGCCACTTCATCGCCAATATGTCCTGAGAATAACCGTTGAGGACCACAAAGCCATCGAACACCCAGAAGCTCTCCAAACAGTCCTTCATAACTTATATGTAGAGGACTGATTTAAGAGCGCAGCTACAGAAGATGATACACTGACCTTGGCTAGTGATCTTTACACTTTGTGTACAAGTCGAGCTTTCCCTTTGACAAAATGGTTGAGCCACAGCAGGGAGGTGTTAATGTCCATCCCCAGAGTACCCAGAGCTAGTGAAGTGAGAGCCACGGATCTAAGCCAGACCTGGGCATCGCGTGGCCCAGGATGGTGCAAGTACTGTAGGTGCAAGTACTGTAGGTGCATGCGTTTGTTACGCAGCTGCTTGAATTAATGCAGAATCAAAACCAAATCCATTGGAGCAGGTAGACAGCTAAAATGCGCCGTAAATATAGGAAGATGTTTCGGGTGTTCAGTAAAATATGGATTTCGAAGTATTTTTTTTCACAGAAACTGTCGGTAAAGCCTTGTGTTTACTTTGCAATGACCGTGGCGCTGTACGTTCAACACTAGGGATGGGGATCGAGTCTATGTTCTATTGAATTAAATTGAATTGCCTGCCAATAGCCGTCAAACTAAACAAAGAACAATGAATTTGCGTCATGTCCTCGTTTGCTTTACTTCTCATTGGTCGATTGGTTTGTTCATGTCTGAACGTGCAAAGCGGTCAAAGGCTTGGCTACATTTCAGTAAAGCCAAAGTTGAGGAGGGAACAAAAAGCAGTTTATGTTCAGTGTCAATTTATTGTAAAGGGATGAAACCAACATCAATGCTTAAGCTCCAAGTGAAAAGTGTGGTTAAAAAGGGAAGAAACACAAGAACATTTATTAAAAAATGGACATTTCATGGCCAATAGAAGTTTGGATCTTAATGTTTCGTTTGGAATTGCTTGGTTCTCCTGCCTAACCAATTAATGCAAACAATCAGAAACATGTTGATTAATTATAATAATTTAATTAAAAACAATTTGGTGATGATAATTTCAGTATAATTAATAAGGACTAAAATGCATTATAAAAAACATAAAACATTTCTGTATTTCTTGATTACCTACCATGTAAAACACTACTTCACTGGCGTAGAAACCTGGGTTTGAGGTTACTTTGGTTGTTTTACAGGGGTCAGATATATTTAGATGCATCTGCTTGGCCGTGTGATAGACATTATAACTCAGTGTTTTCGAATAAACATCCAGAAGAAAGTAATTTTTTCTTGTTTTCCGTGTTGTGAATATGGTTCGTTTGTCTGACTCCAACAAGTGGTACATATATGGTGAAGGAGAAGAGTGCCACTACAACAATAATAATGTAAATCTGAATATTAATCATCAGTATCATCACCAACATAATGGTTTATCAGCCGCCTAATCATGTCTTGTTCTCTCATCAGATGCCTGCAAACTCACACTGGACAAAAACACAGTCTACAGACGAATCTCTCTGTCTGATGAAAACAGAAAAGCAACGATGGATGGAAAAGAGCAGAGGTATCCTAATCACCCAGAGAGATTTGACACCTGTGGCCAGGTGTTGTGTAGAGAGGGTCTGACTGGCCGCTGTTACTGGGAGGTAGAGATGGAAGGAAGTGTTTCTATAGGAGTGACATACAGAGGAATCACAAGGAAAGGAGGGGGTAGTGACAGCAAGCTTGGAGGGTACAATAAGTCCTGGAGACTTCAATGTTCTGAGGATCAATACAAGGCCTGCGGCCAAAATATTGAAACAAAATATCCCCCCTTCCCTTGCTCTGGGCCAGTAGGAATTTATCTGGACCGGCCTGCTGGCACTCTGTCCTTCTACATAGTAGGTTTTAACAAACTGACACACATCCACACCTTCAACGACAAATTCACCGAGGACCTCTACCCTGGGTTTCGGCTTGGGCCTGGTACCTCAGTACGTCTTCTTCAGTTGTAGTAACACGGGGGAAATCATGTTTTGGTCCACATTAATGACAGCGAGTGGTAGAAATAACTCAAAAGCCAATCCTTTCCATGGTAACCGAGCTGTTACCCTTAAGGATTATGAGTGGTGAAGTACGTCTCCATGACATCCCGAATAAAACCTAAATAAATCGTAATAACTAATTAAATCAATAATAATACACAGTCAAATTAAACCAAATTGATTAACTTGTCACTTCCTTTATCCACTTTGCTGGGCATTCTGTCACTGTTTCCCCAAGTTCACCTTAATAAGAAGTTATAAATTATACACTTCGGTCCCTCAACGAACACATGGAGAAACTTAACCTTCTCTCGGTCACACTAAATCACTCATCTATCGCATCCCTTGGCCCTTTGGAATATTATATGTGGGAAAGACGAGAAGAGACAACACAGTCCCATGAGGACTAAAGTCTACACGAATAGGAAGGAATGATCTTAATAAACAGTAGATTCATCAGATTCATGGGAACATTACACAGAAAAAAAATACAACAGTCATCCCAATTTCTGCACAAAATACACACTCATAACTAAACCACGATCCACACTCACACCTCCACCTTCTTCTCACTCTGTTTCTCTCTGTCCTCTATGTTTCAGCCATTGCGTTTGGTTGTGTATGCACTAGAGTTAGTAGGCTTCACACACTGTGTATAATCTGTAATACAAATCACACTAAAGTGCTGATGAGTCTGGCTGTGGAGCACAGGGCCTCTAGCTGGTCCAACAGGCCCGCGTCCCGTGGTTCTGGTGGGGGGAGATAATCCCCTGATTAGGGGTGGAGGGAAAAAAATCTATTCATGGGAGAATCACAAAGCTAATCTTCTGTGATTCTGATCGATTCACAATTGCTTTTCCTGTTTATTTCTTAGGTTGAATGAATATTTATCTGTATTTTGTATATGTAGGCCTGTGGGCCTTGTTATATCAGAACATGGACATGATTTGTGGGTCACCTCTACTATAAAGGACTATAAAGTCCAACGCTGCAAACATTATTTCCTAGACATTATTTCTGTAACTGATGCTATTTTAGCTTGTTGTTGCATCCCCGATTTAACTGTGTTCTTAACTCAATATCTTGTTAGAATGTATAGAATATATGAAATATACATAAATTAAATAACGGCAGTGAATCGGGTTCAGACTCTGTGTTATGCTTCGCTTTTCTTGTGTTGTGGGCCGTGGTGTAACACTAAGCGTTGTTACTTCCCGGTGTTATTGTGTGATGATGTATGCAAAGGGTGTTGTTGGTTTTTCAATAAATAAATCAATAAATAAATTGTAACGCTCGCATACAGATCACTCTTGTTTAAGAATCGGCCACAAGAATAAAATACCTTTAACAGAGGAATATGTTAACAGACTGTGTTACCACCAATTGGCTTCTGAAACTGGCTGTCATGGAAACCAACGGTTTGATCAAAATAAAACACTTTGCAGTCGTGGTGAAACAGGTGAACTAGAGACTCAGTGTCTCACTCTGTCTCTACATTATAATGAACAAATAATGAAATCAAAAATAATCCTCTGCCAAATGTACAAAACTAATTCCAGATTACCCAAACCTCCAAAAAGCCAATATATAACTCCTACTTGTTATATTGTAATAACTGCATGTATTGCATGTTGCCAATTTGTATTTGTACTGTTCATGCTTAATCTACTCATTTATTTACATATTTGTTTCTGGGAGAAATTGAGAAAGAGAAAAAGAGAAAAAGAGAGACAGAGACAGAGACAGAGACAGAGACAGAGAGAGAGAGAGAGAGAGAGAGAGAGAGAGAGAGAGAGAGAGAGACATATACAGAGAGATAGAGAGAGAGAGAGAGAGAGAGAGAGAGAGAGAGAGAGAGAGAGACAGAGACAGAGACATATACAGAGAGATAGAGAGAGATAGAGCGAGACGGACAGACAGAGAAAGAGACAGAAAGAGAATGAGACAGAGAGAGATAGAGAGAGAGACAGACAGACAGAGAAAGAGACAGAGAGAGAAAGATAGAGAGAGAGACAGACAAAGGCAAGAGACAGAGAGAGACAGAGACGGCGAGAGACAGAGAATGTGAATGAAAGCGAGAGAGAGCAAAAATAATGCCTTCTGGAAGAATCCATGGAGTGTGGATTCTTCTTTCAAGTGTAAAACTCATCCCAGGCCAGAAAGCCCACTGGAGTGTGTGACAGCCCCAACCCGGCGACAGAGGCTAATGCTTTTTATTTCACATCAGAAAGGACGAGAGTTCCTAGCGAGGATCTCGCAGACATCAACCAACCATGAGGAAGAGCACAGCTCTGTGAAAAGTGAGAAACGTTCAGATCGAGGTTGTGCGTCTGGGTTTCCAGCTCCGTCTGAAAGGGGAACAGCGAGCCACATAAATGACTTGTGCAATGCAGAGTGAATCAGCATTAGTCTCACACAGGAAATCCAGATTAATAATCGTGCTTCTTCTCATGCTGGCAGGCAGCATACACCACCTGGGTATTGAGTGAACCCCGACAACATCCCACCCAGACGCCCACCAAGAATGACTCTGCTCGCTGTGATTGCAAAAATATTATGGTCGCAATCCCAATTTATTCACCAGCCGATAACAGCAGCATCCGCATAATGTCACAATATCCATATCTGAAGGAGAGGGACAGCAGGAAAATAACCTTTCCAGGAACATGCTCCTGGCATTTCCTTCAGGGTTCGAACCCTTAATCCTGCGCCCTGATTTAAATTCACCTCCGTATTTATGAAGGTAAATCGATTCAGTGATGAGGCCTGGAGCAGTCCCCCCCCTCGCTGCTGGGATTCGGCCCGCTAAGAACCGGTTTGAACTGGGTCGGCACCGAAGATAAGGGGTCTGCGTCCAGACGATTAATCGGACGGCGAATCACAGCCTCATCACAGCAGGCGTCCAATAACAACAACCAATCGAGTTGCGATCATGATGAGGATTCGGATATTGAACGCTGAGTCGACGCGGCTCAGTGTGAATAGTAACGCGGTCTGATGTTTGTTGTGTACGTGTTGCGTATGGTTATGTACAAGGCTTACACACACATACACATGCTTACGAAGGCACGAAGACACACACACACACAGACACACACTGAGTCAAACACAGACAAACACAAACACACACACACAGAGACACATCGATGCAAACAGACAAACATACGCACAGACAAACACACAGGGTCAAACACACAATCACACAGGGTCAAACACACAAACACACAGGGTCAAACACAAACACACAGACACACACAGACACACACATACACACACAGACAAACACACAGACACAGACACACACATACACACACAGACAAACACACACACACACACACAGACACACACACACACAGAGTTGTGGCTGCCGTTTAGATTGAAAGCCAGGTGCCCTCACCTCTGACCTCCTCCACCCTGTTCAGCATGAGAGCCCCAACCAGGCGACCCCCCCACCTCTAAACAACCACCTGATCATAGGGGTGGCTCGTGACAGGCGCTCCTCCCCCCCCCCCCCCCCCCCGTCGACCACCGCCACCGTCGTTCATCTCGGGGGGTGGGGACCCGACCCCCTGCCTTTGTAACTCGTTGTGACCCCCATTACCCCCCAGGAGGGTTCCCCTGGGGGCCCTGAGCGGCCCCCGAGATGAGTGATGGGTGGGTGGAGGCGGTCGCCGTGGTAACCGTGTCCGTCTGCCGCTCTCCCTGGGCCGTGATCGGCCCAATTTCAAAGATCTATAACTAGTAAATACAACTCTTCAATGGACGCATGCTGCCCCTTTATGATCGTTGGTGTTGGTGTATGGCTGGTGTGTGTGTGTGTGTGTGTGTGTGTGTGTGTGTGTGTGTGTGTGTGTGTGTGTGTGCAGGTGTTTGTGTGTGTGTGTGTTTGCGTGCGTCTGTGTGTGTGAGTGTGTCTTTGTGCGGGTGCAGGTGGGTGCGTGTGGTCCAGTCTTATCGGACTGTGTGTGAGAGATAATAAACTCACACTGGGCTGAAGGATGAGCACCACTACACACACACACACACACACACACACAGACACACAGACACACAGACACACACACACACACACACACACAAACACACACACACGAAATACACACACACGATCACACACACACGATCACACACACACACACACACACACACGAAATACACACACACGATCACACACACACACACATAACCACACACACACACACACACACTCAAACACACACACTCCCCACACACACTCAAAGAAACACACACACAGACACACACACTACCCACACACACTCAAAGAAACACACACACAGACACACTTCCCACACACACTCAAAGAAACACAAACACACACCTCACAATCAAACACACAAAGACACACACCGCACACACAGACACACTTTGCACACACACACAGAAAGAAACACACACACACACAGTCACACTTCCCACACACACACACACACACCCACACCCTTAATGACCCATAATGGCAAGTGGCTTCAATCGGGTCCCTAACCGTCTGATGTGGTGTGACGTTTGTGGGCGAGGCGACACTGCAGTGGAACGCAGCCTGAATCCCAATGGGGGGGGGGGGGGGGGAGAGAGAGAGAGACAGCGAGGGGGGAGGGGGTCTGTCAGGACCCCAATTACTGACCGAGATCTGGGGGAGGGATTCCTTAAATAAATAAATAAATAGATGTAGATTTTTGTGTGTTTGGATGTTGGATAAGCACACAGGGGGAAGGGTGAGGTTCCAGTCACGATTTCGGAATCCCCACTTCCTGTTTGAGGCGGTGGTCAGGAATCCCCACTTCCTGCTAGGCGCGGTGGTTGGGTATCCCCACTTCCTGCTAGGCGCGGTGGTTGGGAATCCCCACTTCCTGGTCAGCACGTTTACAGAAATAGCGCAACAGCTGAATACATATCGGCATTATTTTTCTACATTTTTCATTTTTCTACTTGAACATTTTGTATCAATTCTGAAGGGGATTCTTCAAAGTTCTCAGTTACAAAATGCTTTTTGGAGAGAAATGCTGTAAATGCATCACGTTTTCAAACTCAAAGATAATCGTTGGAATAATCGTGATTTCAATATTGACCAAAATAACAAGGATTATGGGTCTGTGAGGGTCTGCCCTTAACACCATATAGGCTCCTTAAGGACCCCACTGCCATCCCCATGGGGGTCTCCGGGGTCTAACCCACACAGTGGAACATGGTATCCCTATCAAAGACACCGATGCATCCATGGCAGGAGGAAGATGGGACCAATCTGCAGGCTTTGCTGTGCTTCGACGACGGGCTGTTCTACAGGATGTTAAGATTGATGGTGTAAACAAGTAATATAAAATATTATTTTATGTATATATATTAGTGCTGTCAGTTAAACGTGTTATTAACGCTGTTAAAGCTAACTAATTTTAACGCCGTAAAAAAATTTATCGCACGATTAACGCAATTCTTTTAAAATTATATTTTTTTTTTGGCTCAAAACAAAGAAGCAGTAGCCTGACTGCTATGATCAAGGCAGTATGTTTGTGTGTTTTTGCATCGTCCTGTTTTGATCAGTATATGCCAATGTTGTTATCAATAAAAAAACATTCGCACAAGGCAAGCCGATGCACTTCTCCATGTTGATAAGAGCATTAAAATGAGAAAAATTAATGGGACAAAGAAATCAAGGGATATTTAGCATAGAAAAAAGAATTGCGATTAATCGCGATTGCTCGCGATTAATCGTGAGTTAACTATGACATTCATGTGATTAATCGCGATTAAATATTTTAATCGCTTGACAGCACTAATATATATATATAAAATATATAAATCTAAAATATTCACCAGGCTAACGGAGCGCGCCCATGCAGCCCGGCAGTGCTGATACATCTCAGGGCTGAGTGGTTAAGCGCTGCGCTGGAGCGCTTGCGGATTAGCCCGGCGCTAGGTCCCCACGCCGCTCGTTTGGGGTTAGTTGACCGGCCTTTGTTTTGATTGGCCGGAGCAGCTGCTGTCGCCGGGCGGAGGGCAAGGCGGACAAACGTGTCGTTGTTGAAGGCGGAGCGGGGAGCGGGAACGCCGTTTCAGGAAGGAACTGACGGGGGTTATGCAAATTAGACTTTTAAGGATGAAGGAGAAACTGAGTAAATATGGGGGGGGGGGGGGGGAAGGGAGAGAGGAAGGGAGGAAGAGAGGGAAGGAAGGAAGGGAATAAGGGAGGAAGAGGAGTAAGGGAGGGAGGGAGGAAGGGAGGAAGAGAGGGAAGGAAGGAAGGAAGGAAGGAAGGAAGGAAGGAAGGAAGGAAGGAAGGAAGGAAGGAAGGAAGGAAGGAAACGAGGGAGAGAAGAAAGGGAGGAAGAGAAGGAGGGAAGAAAGTGAAGGAAGGAAGGAGGAGAAGTATTGAGGCTTTTTGTTTCTCTGGTTTGTTTGGCGTAAGCACACTGATGTCGTCGTTGCTTTAAGGAGGATTCATGTCCTGTTCTCCTGCAGCGCCACGACACCAAGTCAATACACTCTTACACACTGAAACACACACACACACACACACACACACACACACACACACACACACACACACACACACACACACACACACACACACACACACACACACACACACACACACACACACACACACACACACACACACACCACTTACAGCAGCATAGACACAGAGTGACATCGGGATGCTGGTTTGAGGCAGTGGTCAGAGATATTTGAAGGAAACGCGGACAAAAAAAGACAAAGGCATCATTCTCTGGTAAGGCACCACCGGCGGCCATGATAAGAGATCTGCTGTGACCCTCATTATGTTCGATGTTTGCGTTACTTTGTGTACGACGGATCGATTGGGTTCATGTTACCCGCTTCGAAACAGAGACCCTGAATGTTTTTCTTTTTAAACACACCTTGTATGCAAATGTGATCGGAAAAGTGAAAGACGCTGCTTTTAATGGGATTCAAACCTGCAGCACTTTAAGGCCCCAACTCTTAATAGAAAGACATTCCTAAATTTGCAATCCATTCAGTTGAATCGGGACCTCCTCAAAGGAGGCGTCATCCCACAGCAGCCCTGACTGGATAACGAATTACCAACTTACACCAGAGATTCCCAACCGACACCCGAGTCCTGCTTCAAAGCACCACTCGTTGAGGTTAACGACGTTAGCTCCATTGTCTTATCTTACGACATGCAGATAAGATAGAAATGTAGACTTTACTAACCGCCTCCCTCGTCCAGATGCTTCGTACGGCGTTGTACTGATCATTTTGTACGGACAAACTCACGACCTTGAGATAACGACTCCTTAATTCAACAGCAGCATGCCCGCCTTGGTAGTGAGACATGCCATTATCGCCGGGTAACGATCTTGATTATCGGATCATTTATGAGGGGCTGTGAAAGAAGACGATAATTGTCTATCCTTGGAAATGTGTGGGTGAGTATCTGAGTCTAGCTATAGCCCTCTTTTATTATGGGATGGTTGTAAAGGAATTTATATTGCAAACACAGAACACAGCATGACTGCAAATATCGTTGGACACGGTCTCAAAGAATACCTGTTGACACTGTGGGTGATTACAACGGTTATATGATGCAATACCGGAGGACTTTTGAACTAACAGTTGGGTTCTGTTTGCTAAGTGGGGCGGCACAGCACAAAAATACATAGCAACTGTTCATTTTGGTATAAAAGCATCAAATTTGACAGTGGTAGTAAAAATGGCTACCATGGTCATCAGAATGCCAATCTGCATCGGTCCAATATCCATATTTCTTCTAAATATATTAAGCTAAATATGCACAAAATATTGCACTTTTATCACTAAATTAACTATGGGTTAGATGATCCCCAATTTTAGGGCTCTGCTTGGTTTAAAGAGCGACAAGGATGAAACAGCGCCCCCTCTGGTGAAACATGGCTCACTGCAGCTCTTGGTGAGGGGCTGAAAGTGTGCCAGATATTGTCACATGCTCTATAAACCACAACAAGCAAGACGTGTACTGTATATAGTGCTGTCCCCAAGGGTCGCTCTGGATCTTCAGTTCCTCTTTAAACTGCCACACATACAGTACATAACAGAGATTATATTTATAACGGATGATTTAACCTCCAAATCACGTACGACTGGGAAAACACCAGCTGCCCTAAAGACAACAGCATCGAGCTCAACTGAATCTATGCCTCTCTGCCAACCGCTTGGCTGGTGATGGGAAATTAACATGGCTGCTTACCTGACCATCTGCTACGCTTCACTGACTGTCTGTTCGCTCAACCTGTTTCTTCAGACGACATGGTCAAGTGAATAATGTTAATATGTAATTCATTTTAATTGAACTCACACCATATGAATTACTTTGACTGAAAGTGTATGCGTGTGCGTGCGTGTGCGTGCGTGCACACACTCAGGCTGAGTGCGTGTGCATGTGCACGTGCGATGCGCGCGTGCACGTGCGTGTGCATACGCGTGGACGTGTCTGATCATAACTGAGAGCCCTCACTTCAGTCATTATTCCCCCCAACACACATCTCTGACGACCCTCTGTGAGTGCATACGTGCGTGTGTGCATGTGCACATAAGTGCCTGTGTGCATGTATACGTGTGTGTGTGTGTGTGTGTGTGTGTGTGTGTGTGTGTGTGTCTGTGTGTGTCTGTGTGTGTGCGTGCGTGCGCGCGTGCGTGCGTGCGTGCGTGCGTGCGTGCGTGCGTGCGTGCGTGCGTGCGTGCGTGCGTGCGTGTGTGCGCACACAGGGTGTTCAACACGTGCGTGTGCATGGCATGTGTGTATGTATACGTATGTGCGTGTCTGATCCCCACCGTGAGCCCTCACTTCAGTCGTCACTCCCCCCCCCCCCCAACACATCTCTAACGACCCTCTCTCAGCGTTAGAGAAAAGTCAGCCACTTCCTGCCAGGCGTCTCGCGGCTCCTTGATTCCAGCGTGTCAAACACAGAGAAAGCGTTTTTAATTGGTGGTTTGAGGCGCTTGGCTCCGTCCCCAGCCCGCTCTGGGGGGGGGGGGGGGTGGGGACAGAATAGCGAGAGCACCTGTTCCCTGCGCCTGGGGTTCCCGCGCTACAACATGTATATAGAGTTTCATATCAACAACATTACAGCGTGAATGTTCAGCCTTGTGAAAACATGGCAAAAAATAAAGTATTTTACAAAACTGCGATACTAAAGAAATATGAAAATATGCGAGAAAAATACAAATTCTTATTAAAAAACTAAACTTCTTGGTTGAATAAACGTTGGGGAATAGAAACAGCTTAAATAATAGAGGGAAACAAAATCCACAAAGTATCTCAATACAAGTACTGCAGACCAGTGCAGACACACTGCAGACCACTGCAAACACAGTGCAGATCAATGCTGGCACGAGAATCCCTCTTGCCTCTCCCTAGAAAGCACATCCTCCCTTAGTAAATCCCTCTGAGCCGATTCCGCCATCATGCACTTCCCAGTTCTCCGGGCAGTCTGGTCTCCTCCCAAGCACAAAGACGGCTTTGGCTTCCTCCAAATCAAACTTTGGTAATCTGCTCTTGGCAGGCCCCGTTCTGGTCGCCGCCACTTAGCACAACACTCCTACTAGCTACTACTACTTTGTTAGTGGTTCAGCACTCTTATTCACAGCTACCTGGAATAAATCTTAATTCAAACCCCCCCCCCCCGGGCTCACTGTATGTCGCCTGGGATCCAAGCATCTGCTGAGCGACTGAACCCTCGGAAACAGATTCACCATTTCACCCGAGTTTTCTTATTTATGTTCAGTCTCTTCTGTGTCGCTTTCCACCTGACGTTTGCTCAAAGCCCGGTCCGATCTCTGGTGAGACTCGGCAAAATAACGAAGACTCACTTGTTTAGAGTTCACCTAGACTCTGCATATCCTCTCTTGTTACCCCCCCTCCCAAAACACCTCTTACACACTTGTATGTTTGTATATCCTTGTACTTAAAAAACAGTACTTAGCATTTTGTAGCATCTTATCCTAGCTCTCTGTCTTGTGTATGTGGAATGGGTTAACATAGCGATTGTGAGTGCTTGGAAATTGGTTCTATGAACATCCGTACTGTGCCGACGGCAAGAAAACACGCAAGTCGCTTTGGAGAAAAAGCGTCTTCGAAATGCCCCAAATGTAAATGTAAATCTCTGGTGGCAGATGAGGAGGTCAGGTTGCAGACAAAAGACTCTCAGTCCGTCCCGGTCCGTCCGTCCGTCCGTCCCGGCCTCCACCTCTCTGCCCTGCCGCGGCGGCGGAGCACCTGTCTCGTCTCATGTACTCATCCGTCTCCGGGCCCCGTTTGGGCTGACCGGGCGCCTCTTGTTTCTGGGTCACTCTAAGCCCAGTCCCCTACCCTACCTCCACACCTTGTAGCTACGAGCTAAACGCTACATGCATGGTACTGAGTTGGATTCGGGGGGAACATGGAAATGCTGAAATTACCACTTTTACAAAACTAAAAGTAATAATATAATTATATAATAAGGATAGTAATAGTGAAAATATGTATCATATAATATGTAATATATGTAGAGATACTTTCCACACTGTAAACCCAGTGTTACTGAGGGCATTAAGGAATATACAAACATGGAGGAATAGAAAGTGTGGTTCAGAAACATGAAGGGGGGGAGGCGGAGTCGAGGGGGGAGGGAAGGAGGGAGGGGAGAGAAGGAGGGAGGGAGGGAAGGAGGGGAGAGGGAGGGAGGCGGAGTCGAGGGGGAGAGAGAGAAAGGAGAGGAAGACTCCAGACGGAGGGGAGGGAGGGAGGAAGGGGAAAGAAGGAGGGAGGGAGGGAAGGAGGGAGGGAAGGAGGGAGAGGGAGGGAGGGAGGGAGGGAGGGAGGGAGGGAGGGAGGGAAGGAAGGAAGAAGGAAGGGAAGGAGGGGAGAGAAGGAGAGAGGAAGGAAGGAGGGGGAGGGAAAGAGGGGGGGGGCGAAGAGAAGGAGGGAGGGAGAGACGATGGGAGCAGAGGAGTGCCGACATCACAGAAACACAAACATAAAGTGTGGCCCGGGCCGTCGTGGGCCGGGTGTCAGGCTGCATCACAGAGCGGGGGTCCGGCGACGGGCTGACCGTGGGACGGGGTCACCGAGGGGACCGGTCGGGGGGGGAGAGACAGAGACAGAGACAGACAGAGACAGACAGAGACAGACAGAGAAATATAGAGAGAAAGACAGACAGACAGACAGACAGACAGACAGACAGACAGACAGACAGACAGACAGACAGACAGACAGACAGACAGACAGACAGACAGACAGACAGACAGACAGACAGAGGAGTCACAGAGTCCCTGTGTGCTCTGAGCTGCAGGAGGACATAATGTAGTGAGAAAACACTGATTTCTTTCACTGCTGCCTGACTCACTTGCCAGGTGATGCTATTGAAATGAGTTTCTGGTCAGGAGGAACACACAGTGCCCCAACTCTTTCCACACCCGTCCAGCTGAGGTCATTCCAGTGGAAAGGAAAGTTTCCCCCCACGACGGCACAAATTGCACATTCGAAAAGGACTTACCCTAAATATTACTTTTAAGTACTCCTATAAACCTTTGGTAGCAGAGCATAAAACCTTATAAGATGAAAACATGTGCAGCAGGCTTCATTCTAAAGCTGTATTAATCTGTGGTTAATAGCCTCTTTCAGATGTACTTATGACTTCTTTGGAATAGTGAATGCCCAGTAGACTTAAGGTTGACACTCTGTGTACAAATGATTTTATAAAGTTTACACGATCTTAACTACTGCTATTTACTTTAAATATTTACATTACAGGATTGTGGGGAGTATGAATAACATTTCACCTATCTTAAAATCCATATCCTGGAGCAAACAGAACTATGGTGATATCTTAACAGACACGGGTTTATAAAAACATCATGTTCAAAGTATTCAAGCGATGCCGGTTATGTTGCGACCCGAGATTGGAAACGGTTAAAGTTTACTAAATAATAGACGAGCACCGATCCCGCGACAGAGGGCAGGAAGGGGAAACGTTTTGAAGTCACAGCCCTCCTCAGTTCTAACCGGGGTGTCGTGCTTCAGGAGAGGAAACGACCCCAGAAACACCTTGTTTGTCTGCTGTGCAGACTTTTATCTTAAAGTACATCTCAGGAGTCGTGCAGGGATGGTTTTGGCTGTGGTCGCCGGTTTGACGTTCAAAATTTTCCACCACCGAAGTCTTGCGGCGTCTGTCTCTCTCTCTTTCTTTCTCTTTCTTTTTCTCTCTCTCCCTCCCTCTGCCAAATGTTGGCTGTTTCTTGCCATTGCCCTAGTTGCAGTTGGCAGCACCTTGCGTGGTTTGGACTCCAACATACACAACGCACCTGTTAGCCTGGACAGAGAAGCCTTGTTCCTGGCCTGGATCAACAGAACATGCTCGCTTCTCGTAGCGCTTAGCTAGTTAGCTTGTTTCACAGCGTCGTTATTGTTGTTGACGTGGAAATGTCTGCACGTTACAACAAACTTTGGGAAAAACAACCCTGGATCAGTTAAGATGGCAATTAAGATTCAGAGTAAGTGTTTATTGCCTCGAGGTTTGGGGTGAAAACGTGTGTGTTCTGGAAAATATCAGTGCAATGAAATAATATTATTATAGCACGCGCACACACACACACACACACACACACACACACACAAATAAACAAAGACACACACACACACACACCCACACCCACGCACACACACACACACACACACACACACACACACACACACACACACACACACGGGATGTATCCAGCTGATTAAAGGAGAAGGAGATCTGTTGTGATTTTGACACCCTAGTTAAAATAATAGCATGCAAAATGTGTAGGCCTGTAAACACATAGGCCTACAGAACATGGGAACTATATGGGATCAAGAGCATTAGCCAACTGTATTTATTCTGCAGCTGTAGAAACGTATACAGAGATTTGCCGACATGGTCTCCACAGCATTTAGCAAAACATGAATTCACTCACAACTGTGGATATCAATAATAGCAAAAATCTGCGATTAAAACTAGCAGTGCTGTTTCACGATAAAACGAAGCAAGTCCCCAAATTGAGAAAAGATGAGCGTTTATCCTTTTTATTCACGCAAGACCAAATTAAAATTGCATCTTAGAACGCATTGGTCCTGAACCAATCAGCAAGCAGAGCCTTCCGCGAACAACACAACAAAACCCCAAACAGCGGACGCACACACAGACACAAAGAGAGACACACACTTGCATATGCAAACAGAACGCCACTTTGATGTCCCCAAATGTTTTCCTTTGATGTTTCCCGGCCCGGATATGATTCTGTTCTTTACATTCACACACACACACACACACACACACACACACACACACACACACACACACACACACACACACACACACACACACACACACACACACACACACACACACACACACACACACACACACACACGCACCAGGCCTTCCCTGTCAACACTGGGCAGCCATCTTTATTTTTAAAAAGTGTCATTGAGCGCCCGTTCGTTAACTAGCCCTATCAGAGAGTGACTGAATGTCGCGCCGATAATCCCCCCCTGCGCTTGTTGCTGTTATAAGACTCCCTCTCTTTTGCTGTTATAAATCTCAATCTCTCTCTCTCTCTCTCTCTCTATGTTAAGTGAGCCTAGCTTTTGACATCGGAGGCAGCCAGAATAATTAGGTCCTTTTTTTCTGGCTAGAGATGCTCGCTCTTTCTCCACCTCTCTCTCTCTCTCCCTCCCGCTCACCTTCTCTCTCTCTCTCTCTCTCTCTCTCTCTCTCTCTCTCTCTCTCTCTCTCTCTCTCTCTCTCTCTCTCTCTCTCTCTCTCTCTCTCTCTCTCTCTCTCTCTCTCTCTCTCTCTCTCTCTCTCTCTCTCTCTCTCTCTCTCTCTCTCTCTCTCGGGGGAGAGGGCCGCAGACAAGGCAGGGGCATACAGAGTGATGGACAGAGACATGTGTGTGTGTGTGTGTGTGTGTGTGTGTGTGTGTGTGTGTGTGTGTGTGTGTGTGTGTGTGTGTGTGTGTGTGTGTGTGTGTGTGTGTGTGTGTGTGTGTGTGTGTGTGTTGGGCGTTCTGAGCAGACAATCGGTGAGGATGGGCACAGAGTGTGTGAGCGGGGGGGAGGGGGGGGGTGGTGGTGGGGGGGTGGTGGTGGTGGTGGGGACGGCTGGCAGGTCCCCCCAGCTCTCTGTCTAACAATACACACAATCAGCGCGACAGGATTGTTGTCACCCCACCAGGCCTTAAAGCACCGGCTGATTTCATTAAGGACCCCAGTCACGATAAACATGTTTGTTCTCAGAGCGCCGTTGATTGATTTTTACAACTCTGGCTGGTCTATTTTAAACCCTTGTAACCGTGGACGCGTACCCCGTCACAAACTAAAGGGAGTCAAACACAATTCAATTTTAAATCAAAAAGGGTGATTTATTTGAAGTGGTACCAAACAAGGCGAAACAAATGTCTAGGGACAATTGGTTTACCTGCAAGGATATGGCGGGAAAGAATTAGATGAAGCAAAGTGCCCATTTGAAAGAGTGAAGCGGTAGCGTGCCTGCGTCAACCCTAAAGGGTGCCCACTGCAGGAGGGTGAGAACCTGCTGATATGACCCCACCCCCAGTACTCAGGTGTGGTCAATCAGGTAATTAGGACTGAAGCCTAGCCCTGCACCTGTAGTGCCAGCTATGACCAGAGGGGGGCGCAGGGGGTCGTCACAGCCTTCATTGGCATTCAGGACGTCACCCTCCAAGTGGTCATTGGAATCACATGTCAGGGGTCATGATGGATAAGTTCACGTGTAGAATAAGACGACGTAGGTCTAAGTGTTTTACGTGTATGTGGATCTGTGAGCCGTGTAGAGCGCCATATTACGTGAAGACGAATGCTTAGTAACGGCTTGAGTTCAGGCCGAATTCAGGGTGGCTAACGGGGTGAATGCAGACTTGAGCAACCGCTTGAATTCTGGGTTACTAACAGGCTGGAATCGTGCTTCCAACCACTTGTATTTACGCTTAATAACATACAGAATTCAGGCTTAGAAACGGAACCAAATTCAGACTCAATGGCAGATTGAAATCAGGCTTGATGCCAGTTTCCATTCAGGCTTAAAAACAGCTGGATTTCAGGCTCACAAGCTTAATTTCAAGCTTGATTACAGACCGAACTCAATCTTAATGAAATCTTGAACACACACCTAATAGCTAACATCGCAACAGCCTCGGAAAATTCTGCGACAACGAATTACATACGTCTTCTCCTCAAAGACAAATCACAGTGAAGCATAACGGAAACGTCTCGATGAAAGGAATCTCTCCCACCACGACACAGTGGTGGGAAACAACCGGCCATACGCTCAGAGCCTGCACTCGAGTGACGGCGTGTAAAAACCAGGCGTCCACATGCCGTCAAACACAACCTGCCGCTCCCTCGTAGACGCGGACCTCCCGCTGCAATCTAGAGGTTTCTAGAAGAAAGAAGCACCCACACCCCCGTCAGCCCCACCTCCTCTACTCGTTTATCTTTAGGGTGTTTAGCAGACGCTTTTATCGAGAAAAGCGACTTACTTGGTTCATTCATACACACATTCACACACCAACGGCGGAGTCAACCACGCAAGGTGACAGCCAGCTCGTTAGGAGCAGTTAGGGTGAGGTGTCTTGCTCAGGGACACCTCAACAAACCAAAGAGTTCAGTACTAAGGGATATTTAACCAGTCAGGTGAGTTCAGTAGTTAGGTTCAATACTAACCAGCAAAATGCATTATGGGCGTGCTGTTTGAGACGTACAGAGAAATAAACCATGAGTTAAAACAAATTCTGAGTTGGACGCAACGTTTAAAATTCATCCAACGATGGAAAACTTATCTCGGTATGCGTATCGTTAATTAAACGGTCCGGTGGACAAATTCATTTATTTACTGAATAAAATTAAGAAACACAGAACATTACTAATATAATATCACAAAATAAAGCAACAACAACATGATCCCCCCCCTTCCCCCACCCCCGATCAGCAGGAACTCATCAGGAGGTCTGGTCTCTTGAAGGTCCAGCACTATGAGAGTTGTACACAGGTGGACATTATGTATTTGTGAATGGCTAAATATCTGTGTGGATATAATTTTATGAGGCACAACTACCAAATATTTGTGGGTCACGGTACACAAATTCTGGTACACAAATTCTGTGGGTTGTGCATAATAGCCCAATAAGCACTTCCATACAACACAGTGTTTGGGGTGAGAGGTGGTCTAGGAAGGGGGGTCAACGCTGTGGGTCTGGGGGCAGGACTGGTCTGGTCCAGACCTTTGTGGAAGTGAGTCGGCCTTGACTCAAAAGGGGAATCTTGAGTCATGAGTGAAACATAATCTCAGGAACCACATCCTGCCAAAGCCAAAGCTAAACCTAAGGTCAATATCGTACCAACACCAAATCTCAAGGATTACAAAAACGGAAACTTGTCGAATTGAATATCTAAACACATGAATTTCTATCAATTCAAACCTGAACCTCCCCCACCTGTATGGTTCTGCTTATATTGTTTTTGTGTTATGAAATAGGAAATGAATCAAATAAAAAAAGAGTTAATGTAAAAAGTGAATGCAAGAAGGGGAATCAGAATCGGTGTTACAATCAGGGAGTTCGATCACAATAGAAGCAGGTGGCTGATTGAAAACCACTCAGATTCACCCACGCCTCCAATCTCTCATCCATTTCCACCATGAAGAAGAACCCATGCAAAGGCCTTTACTCCTTTTCCCATTTCCCAGTAGCGCCACATCACAGAGCCCCCCCCCCCCCCCGGAGGACTGTTTAAGTAGCGGGAAAGTGCCAGATTAGCTTCACGCTAGCTTTTATTGGCGCAGTCCGATCGAGCGGCCTTTGATGTTTGCTGTGCTGGAGGAGCGCTAGCAACCCGTCTGTGTCTGCACGTCTGTCTGCTTAAGGGCTGATCAGGGTTTCACGTCGACGCAACCCAAGGACCGCGCAGACGCTTCGACGCAGTCGGGAACCTGTTTCGGCTCTGCGTCGGGTTTTAGTGAGTCGACCAATCGACTCACTAACGGAAGGTTACAATTTTACGGGACGGAAGGTTACAATTTTACGGGAGGTGCATATCAGGCCCTTGCGGTGGCCGCAAGGAGGGTCCGCAAGGACGTGATGGGGCCGTAAACCCCCTCCCGCTGCGTCGACGTGGAACCATTATCAGCCCTTTGCAGGCCCCAACATAATGCATAAAAACGTGGAGTCGGACCGAGTCAGACGGGGACGTGAGAGGGGAGCGTGTCTGTTATCTGGGTCTTAAGGCTGGTTTATGCTCGGTTACGTAAGCGTAAGCGCAAGCGCAAGAGGCCCTTGCGCGCCCTTGCGCCCCCCTTGCGCGACTTCTCACGTCTTGCGTGCGTCGGGCGATTTTTCTAGACTTGCGTCATTTTTTACGTAAGCTTTTACGCGAGCCGCCCAGCCTGCAAGGCTGTGATTGGTTTGCTGGTCTGGTTACTACTTCCTGTCTGGAGTATCACCCGGCAGGCTCATATACAAAAGCATTAACCTGAAGTGAAGTTAACTTTGCTGCCAACACATTATGTCGTTTTAAAATGTAGAGAGATATGCACATTTATACAACCCCAATGATCAACAACTTCATCACCCCTGTTCCTCTGTCTGTTGCCATCATTCACTATGGGGAGAACACGATCTGGCACATAAACAAACCAACGACTCCCACAGACAAAGACGTCATTCTCGAGGTCGTCTTCAACGAAAAACTTTCCTCCACATATTACTCCACCTACTGTTCTGGCGGTAAATTGCTTGGCAACACGCGCAACCTAAAAGGGAGCATGAATTGCTTTGAGTAAATTTTGCGCAACAACGTAACACCAACGCTGAAGCATGCAGCCGCCTTTAGTTGAGCACATGTTGGGGGTCTACCGCATCCGTATGCTGGAGTCCCGAGCGGGTTCTGAGGGGTAGAGACTTGGACAGGGTCGCTAAACTATCAAACAATCCCCGACGTTATAATGAACTCCAAAAGACCAGGGGCATGAAACGTTGGTGCTTTCATACCATTGCATGTGTCTTCGGTTTTTATTTTTTTTATTTTATCAGAAATTGTATTTTAGTTGCAAACTTAAAGTTCCAAAGTTTGATATTTCCAATAGCGGTTGTATTTTATTCCACTTGTAGAATTACATGTTTTGGATTTTTTAAATTGATTGGTCTCTGACTTTTATAATTTATTTTGTAATGTTATTACTTAAAAAAGCAAAAGTTGTCATTTCTTGCCCAGGCTCTGTTCCGTCTCCCCCCCAGAGGTTCAGCTATAGCAAAGACTGCTGTATGAAAGATTATACAACTGATAATAATACATATATATTTCCCCTTTTATGTTCAAATATTTTGTCTTTGAGAGTTATCACAGCCTGATTGAAATATTAAGTAGTCTGCTCTGTGTTAGTGGCAAATGCAACCCAACACCTTACAGGAGTTGAATCATTCTGATGATAAGTGCATAATAAAAGACAACATTGCACACAGTGAAAGCTGCCAAATGTGGATGATTCAACCGGCCAAGTCTGCCTCCAACAGGCCAGAACTGATAGAAGTGCCTGATTGTTGTTCTTGGAGACACAGCGTGCATTCATAAAGAGTCTGAACTGAGAACAGTGTGAGTGACTCAAACGACAAGGAAAAGTTGTTAGAGAGCAAGAACATAAAATAGCCTCTCTCTCTCTCTCTCTCTCTCTCTCTCTCTCTCTCTCTCTCTCTCTCTCTGAAGAGAAGGTCTACCTGCCAACACCATATTGGGGATGTTTTTAAACTCCTATTGACATCATTCAGCTGTCATGGCCGCCCTAGCGTGACGGAGACGAGACGTTAAACAGCGAGGACGGGAGCTGGCTCAGGCCACTTTTCACCCGCTGTTGAAAGTGTCGCATTAGCCACGCAGACGGATGGGTGGAAAAGTGTCCATTCCAAAAGACAGCTGTAAGACCAGTTCCTCTGGAAGCTCGGTGATGAAGTAATGAGGGGTATTAAACGGAGCTGAACAGAGGGGATTTTTATTGTGTCAACAAGACGGAGTGGAAACCAATTTGGCATGCGTGCTCCACTTTGGAGTGAGACCCTGCTGAATGGCATACATTATTCACGGGGATATTGTGGGTCAGTGTTTACGCCATGTGTCGTTTGCACAAACGCAACATGAATTTCAGGATTGTGTTTTCGGTGAGACCTATATTTCACGTCGGCACTGTTGTTGTAACATTTCCTGAGCGAATAAAATAAACAGGGTGATAAGAGTGCATTGTATTGACAGCGCTTTCAAGCACCTGTCTCAAAGTAAAAACCAAACGTGATGTTGCCAGGTGCGACGGAGCCTCCTCTCCTTCCTGTCAGACATCTATCGCCGTCCAATTTCCATAAACTGACGATCGAGTCGCTGACGCCGGCAGTGTGGTGCAAGTTCACACTTCACAGGAGCCTGCTCAAAGATCAGTTCACATAGATCAAAATGAACTAGTTCATGTTCATAGTTCACAGTTAGGGATTTTGAACCAAGTTCACAGTCCCAGAAAATGAACTGTTCAGGTTATTTTATTTTCTATTCGTTTTTCAATAGAACTTCCACCTACCCATCTGCTGGGTAGTAACCTGTGAATGGGTAGGACTCTAACCCTTTAGAATCAAGATGATTCTGAAGATGATTTTAAAAGTCAAGAGTGTGTGGAGTGAAAAACCAAGCTAACCAAGCTAACCGCAGCCACCGTACCTCCACCAAAGTCAAACCTCACAAAATGCGGTCGGTTTGACTTGGGTGGAGGAACTTTGTGTCTTTGGCTCGAGGCTTACCGTTCGTATGATGATCGTCATTAAGTCGCAAAATTTCCCCAGACCGGTCGGATGAACAATGCTGGACACCAGACATGAAATTAGTGTGACTGCAAGTTCTGTTTCCGTCTCTGTCAACAGCACAGCTCTCAAATACGTCATGAGATGAAGAAATTACTTATTTAT
Source organism: Gadus chalcogrammus (assembly GCF_026213295.1). Taxonomy (NCBI): domain Eukaryota; kingdom Metazoa; phylum Chordata; class Actinopteri; order Gadiformes; family Gadidae; genus Gadus; species Gadus chalcogrammus. The sequence continues at coordinate 3,516,213 of NC_079415.1, read as the reverse complement.
ACCGTGCAAAAAGCCTTCTATCTTTGTCCGTCCATCAATCTGTTCTTATCGTTTCAAGGGATGCAATTCAATACAATCAATAAATTATTGTTGATTAGACTATTTAATCAAATTAAAAAACGTGATTTGTCCCTTATTGGACAAGACACAATAGAGCAGCGGAATTGACGGCAGTAATGTGGACTGCCAGGTGTTGTGTTCGTGTGAATAAATTGAATTAATCATGTACCCAGTGGCGTAACTATCGGTAAGCAGGGTATGCGGGCGTGTACGGGCCCGGGCCAATCAGGGGCCCGCCCGTCGGTCTTCGAAATGTTCCACTTACGATGTGTGTTCCGGTGCCGGCCGCGTGTCGTCATGCCTTCGTTGGTGTCGTCCTCTCACGTGCGTGTGCGTGTCGTACCTCAGTGAACGGCGTGAGCACGGTTGCGGAGGCCGTGGGCGAGCGGCTGGCAGGGGGGGGGGGGCCCGGGGGGGGAACATCCTGCATACGGGCCCGTCGTTGCCTTGTTACGCCACTGCATGTACCATACTTCCTGCCTGCTTGTTTCACTAGCATAGCGGTTTAAGAGCTAGACAGAGATATGAAAGTGTAAACTCAAGGTCGAAACCTCTCTGATCCGTTTTTGTTCTATTTAAAAAAAAAGGTACTGAGAATTAGAAAGGTACCGATCTAACTCGTAAATTAACAGACAATATTTTGAAATGCTCCAAAGGGAGAAGCATTCCAAGAGAGTGATTCACCCTGACCAAATAAAGGAGATAGCCTCAACAGAATGCCTTTCTCTCCACTGTGGGCTGGGCGGCCGGTTCTTTATCTTTCGTTTTTTTGCTTCTTTCAACTTTTGCAAATAATGACCTAACATTCTCTGTGCTGAACCAATGATAGAACGGCTGCCAAAACACAACACACGCTCAGAGCTCACTCTCTCTTTCACTCACCCATTAAAAACAACTCTCTCCCTCCCTCCCTCCCTCCCTCCCTCCCTCCCTCCCTCCCTCCTCTCTCCTCCTCTCTCTCCTCTCTCTCTCTCTCTCTCTCTCTCTCTCTCTCTCTCTCTCTCTCTCTCTCTCTCTCTCTCTCTCTCTCTCTCTCTCTCTCTCTCTCTCTCTCTCTCTCTCTCTCTCTCTCTCTCTCCCTCCCTCCCTCCCTCCCTCCCTCCCTCCCCCTCTCTCTCTCTCTCTCTCTCTCTCTCTCTCTCTCTCTCTCTCTCTCTCTCTCTCTCTCTCTCTCTCTCTCTCTCTCTCTCTCTCTCTCTCTCTCTCTCTCTCTCTCTCTCTCTCTCTCTCTCTCTCTCTCTCTCTCTCTCTCTCTCTCTCTCTCTGACACACACATGCACGCACACACACACACACACATCCATTTCCACAATGTCAACCTTCATGCACAGTGATTTCTGCAGAGCAGAAGAAGAATAAAAGAAGAAGAATTAAATTGATGGAACCACGTTTTGTGTTTTAATTTCTTAAGCCATTGATCGAAAAATCTTTCATCTTTTTCTTATCATGCATTGAATACATTTATTTATTTTTTGACACTTCTAGGGCATTTAGCAGACGCTTTTATCCATGTCAACCATCAAAGGCTACAGCCAACTCGTCAGCAGCAGTTAGGGTAAGGCGTCTTGCTCAGGGACAACACTCAGCTAGGAGGAGTCGGGGATCGAACTAGCTACCTTCCGGTTACAAGTCAAACCGTTGAGCTACCTCCTGCACTAAGCCGACTCCAATTCAATCTTTTGTAATAAGTAGATTCGCAATTATTGAAATCAAAACGAATCAGGATTCTGAATGTATTGTCAGACAAACAAATGTATTGCTACAAACCCCCACATCTCAAACTAAAATGTCTCATCATGGCCAACCGGAGTCAGACACAGAGGCATAGCTGCCATCTCCATGGGACTTTCTGACGCTCTCATTTGAAAGATGGCCGATAGATGTTGTGTTGGCGCTACCGAGGGGAAGCTCACCTTGGGCGCAATCAGAGCACTCAGGAGAATCCGAAGGTCAACCATCTTGGAGAATTAGCCGTTAGCCTGAGAAGAGGCTTCTGTAGGGGCTGTGCGCGCTGGTGAGGTGGATGTTATGGATATTTGCAAAGCCTAAACGTCTTTGGGGATATGGTAATGCGTGTTGGTGTAAATATGAATGTGTTTGTTTGCATATACGTGTGTGTGTGTGTGTGTGTGTGTGTGTGTGTGTGTGTGTGCGTGTGCGTGTGTGCGTATTTGTGTGTGTGTGCGTTTCTGTGTGTGCGTACGTTTGTGTGTGCGCATCTGTGTGTGTGTGCGTATCTGTGCGTGTTTTTGTAGGTGCGTATCTGTGTTGGTGTGCGTTTCTGTGTGTGCGTACGTTTGCGTGTGCGCATCTGTGTGCGTGCGTATCTGTGTGTGTGTTTCGGTGTGTGTTTCTGTGTGTGTTTCTGTGTGTGTGTGTGTGTCTGATCTGTGCGGTCTCTCCGCTGGTACAATGCAGCAGGTTGCAGGGGATTTAGTTTTTACAATTCGTGTGTGTGTGGTTGTGCGTGTGCATGCGCATCGGTTGTGTGTGTGTGAGAGGGCTGTGTGAGGGAGATAAGACCCCCCCCCCGCCCCTCACACACCCAAGACCACCCCCCCCCCCCCCACCGCCCCCCTCACACACCCAAGACCACAACACCCCCCCCCCCCCCCCCCCCTCACACACCCAAGACTACAACACCCCCCCCCCCCCCCCCCCCCCCCTCACACACCCAAGACCACCCCCCCCCCCCCCACCGCCCCCCTCACACACCCAAGACCACAACACCCCCCCCCCCCCCCCTCACACACCCAAGACTACAACACACCCCCCCCCCCCCCCTCACACACCCAAGGCCACAACACACCTCCCCCCCCCCCCCCCCCCCCCCCCCTCACACACCCAAGACCCATCTGTTCAGGATGTGGTCTTGGGGGAGTGAGGGGAGGGGGGGTGGGGGGGGGACACGAGGTGGTCCTGGTTGGGAAAGGGGGGGGTGATAGCAACGGCGATATGGTCTCGGGTGTGTGTAAGAGTGTGTGTGTGGGCGGGGGAGGGAGGGGGGGGGGGGCGGTTAGCGACGTGCTCTTGAGAAGAAACAATCATAGAGACACGCAGGAACACGCTGCGACTCCATCTCGTCTGTTCAGCTCTAGAACTGTGCCGTGCGTCCCCCCTCACGGCCTGTTCACCTGCTCCGTCTTTCCCGTGGACCCGCAGTCTCTTTCACTTCGCCAACCCGCCGCCGCTGTAAATTAAGGGGCGGCCATTTTGAAGGATCACTCCACACTGGCACAGGTTGAGCCAATGAGACGAGTCCTCACAGCTGTGTTGAGATAAACACCGAGCTCTGCCAGGCACCGGTATCCCATAGAGAGACAGGGCGGGGAGAGGGAGAGAGAGGGGGAGAGAGGGAGAGAGAGGGGGAGAGAGGGGGAGAGAGCCAGGCGCAGGTATCCCATAGAGAGACAGGGCGGGGAGAGGGAGAGAGAGGGAGAGAGAGGGGGAGAGAGGGGGAGAGAGGGGGAGAGAGCCAGGCGCAGGTATCCCATAGAGACACGGGGAGAGAGACAGTAGTCAGCACAGCTTGGAAGAGGGGGAGAGAGAGGGAGAGAGGGGAGGTGGGGGAGAGAGGGGGTGAGAGCCAGTAATCACCACAGCTGGGGAGAAAGGGGGAGAGAGGGAGAGAGAGGAGAAAGAGAGAGGGTGAGAGAGAGGGCAAGAGAGAGGGGGAGAGGGAGAGAGAGAGAGAGAGTGGAGGGGGAGGGAGAAAAGGAGAGCAAGGGGGAGAGGGAGAGATACGGGGGAGAGAGCCAGTAGTCATCCCAGCTGGGGAGGGAGGGGGGAGAGGTGGAGAGAGGAAGAGATTGAGGGGGAGAGGGGGGAGAGGGGGAGAAGGAGAGACGAAGAGAGGGAGAAAGGGGGAGAGAGGTAGAAGGGGAGATGAAGAGGGGGAGAGAGAGGGAGAGGAGGAAATCGTGATGGGCGATCCAGGGAGATGGGAATGACAAATAGCCTCAAGGCCCCACAGCAGTGGGTTCGACTCCCTGCTTTCGTCTGGGTTTTATTTCTCTCACAAGACGCACATTAGTTTGGATTATGGTCTGTCACAACACCAGGGAAGAGCGTGATAAAAAAAAAAGGCAGAGGGCTGACGCACGCCGATAGGAAGAGTATTAAAGGCGAATCATTTCCAAACAACACGGTTCAAGACTGTTTGTACTGCGTGATTGTGGGGTGAAGATACGGGGTGTGTTCGAGTCCCTCCTGTGAGTCGATCAAATCAATTTCAGTTCCTTTTTTATACCATATTCATTTCCTGTAATAAGTTTACAGAAGTTACGCCTTGCGGACATTGGAGGAAGATACAGATCCTTTTTCACACGCTAACTCGCTCTCTGACACGTTGCAGTGCTGAACCAAGTAGCTGTGATCACGTCGTGGCAATCTCTTTACCAGCTACTGCTTCAAGGACCGATGGGACTTCAAAATGCAAAAACGGACACAATAGTTAGTAGACAATTAACCTATTTTAACTTCTGCATACACTAGTCTCCTCTCTTGCAGAGTAAGACCAGACTACAGTGCCACAAAGCCATTTAAACCTAGAGAAGAATAGAGTAGACTAAAGGTAGAACGACTAAACAAAACAAGGAACAAAAGAAAGAGCTTAAATTATTAAAAGCAAACAGCATTAGTGTTTTACCATCGCAATCGTCACACCCGTTGTCCAAAAAGCGAATCATATTCGAATAATTTCAACATCAAACTATTTGGGGCCAGAAGCTAAAAAAGACAGACAAACATTGCATTTCAAAACGCAAAAAAACAGGAATTCAGACACGAACCACAGCACTCGGACGCGTTCGATTCCTGCCCACGTGGCACCTTGTTTATTTGATCCGATCTCACACACCAATCACAAGGACACACTGTGTTTATTCCTGGAGATCCCATGGCCGATCACGCCTTTAACAGAGTCAGAGCCAGCACTAATAACAGCTATTTAGAGCAGGGTGTTCACAAACAGGATACGTGTGCTGGCTCAGTCTGAGGCAATCAGGCTTGAACATCTCAGTATTTATGAGCGTATGGCAACGGACGATGGAGAATGGATCGAGTGTCGCTCCTCCTCGTGGTACAAATTGGTCACCAGCGCTATGAGTGGAGGTCTGCTTTTCACACACACACACACACACACACACACACACACACACACACACCGAACACACACACACACACACACACACACACACACACACACACACACACACACACACACACACGCACACACACACACGAGTCATTAAACTCATTGAAACTCGATGATTCATTTCACTGCGTCACATAATATTGCTCATTTACATTTAATTGGACGAAGGACGATCTAAACCAGTGGTTCTCTACCTTGGGGTCAGAACCCCACTTGGGGGTCTCCTCATTTGCATATGGGGTCACAGGAGATTGCTGACACAAGCTACAAATATTTGATGATCCATTTTGGAGAACCATTATTATTTCTTTAAAAAGTCTGGTATATACGAACAGACATACTAAGGATTCAGCAAACGTCTAATCACTGAGTGTGCGGTCGATCGATGTGATGATGTCCACCTAGGTATCACCGACATCAACGCCAGATGTGGAATTGAAAACTATTTGTGGGCAGGCAGATGCACAAAAGTTGAAGTTGAGGTCGCTAACAATCTTTGAGAGCCGGAAATGGGGTCACCAAAAAAAAAAAAGACTTGAAACTGCTGATCTGCACGCTTGCATCATATACGCTTCAAAGAGTTCTCCCCGGAGAAGCAGCACGCCCACATCGGATCAGAACAGGTCATTAGCCTCTGAAAGGGTGCCAGGCTTCAGCTATTAGCTATGAACGCTTCACAACTGGCTATCGCCGTTGTTTAAAAGGGGTGCATGCTGCTTTCAGTTTCAGCATTTTAGGTAAACGCATTAACCAAGAAAACAGTGTGAATACAAATGGGTTTACGCCTCAAAACAAGGTTGGAACAACAAGTTTAATAAAATAAAAGTCCCCCCCCCCCCCAGACATTGTTTACATATACAATCGAAATTAGTCCAATGAGGTTCAAGTACTGAGATAAGCTGCGTCGTGGCATAAGTAGATCATAAACAAGGACTTTCAGAACCTCCTACTTTCACTTGAAGGAGTTTTCACGGTGGACCGGTGGGAGAAGAGAATAAATAGGGGGACCCCAATGTACAAACCAAAAAGGAAGACCTCCCATTAGCCTTGATTCATCCGGGGCCTCGGCGAAAGATCCAAGAGATGACAAACAGCATGCCAGCTCACCGTTTTATCTACATAATAGCTCTGGCCCCTTTTAACATGTCAGTTTGATTTATTACCAAAACCGCCACAAACAGAACCATGGATCTCCATCTTGCGCTCCCATCCCCGTATCTGCCGCCTCGGTACGCGTTACAGTTAGGCTAACAGTTAGTGGAGCTAGACGCTACCTGCTGCCGAGCTAACAAGGAATAAATTAGCGGTTGGAATTCATCAAATTTTTAATTTCAAATAACAATGCATGAAAAAAAACAATGTTTAATTAACTTGATGAATTCCGTTTTTACGCAGTGATAAGAGTAGTCTCTTTCAATTTGAGTCAAGTGAAAGAAACACAATTATGAAGAGGAATTCTTCAGATCTGATTTCAGATAATGGTTGATTCATATTTTTTTTCATTCACTTGATGAACAGCGTTTTCTACAGTGATAAGAGCCTGGTTTATTTCAGTGAGTCAATTAAATACTGTAAGTCGAAGTGATTATAAATAAATGTGGTCTGAATATATTTGGCAATCTTGAGAGATTATCTGGTCAAATTCACTTTCTTCTTCATTTCTTATTTATTTCCTGTCCTAGGCATACAGAAGAAATACCTGAGTAATAAAAAATATATAGATCCTTTTCCCACGATGACTAGCTATCTCGCTTGTGTGAGCTGAATAACATAAATCACCTATTGGCTTTTTGGTTTTGTTTATTGGTTGTGTGTCTGATCTAAAACTTCCTTTACACCAACGTCATAAACATGATTAGTTATACTTTTGATAATCACCGCAAAAAAAAAAAAAATCTCTTGAAAGTCAGTGATTCTCTTTGTGTTTGTCACTGGTGATGACCATTCAACAAAAATGTGTGGTTGAAGTTCAAACCCTTGCGTATTGAGTAGATAAATGCAACATGATTTGGAAGCCATACTCACCGGCAACAACCAAAACGGACCCATCCGTTTTAGAAATCCCATCATACAATGCCATCATACAAATGTCAATAACCTCGATAAGAAATTTAAATAATCATTTGGTAGTCAGACACAAAGAGCTACAAATACGGACGAAAAATCGATGAAATCATCTAAAGTGATCACTCCTGATCACTTTAAGTGTCCCGTTTCCGATCGATTCCTGTAGGGGGGCTGGCACCTCCTTGTGACGCTCATCAAATATTTAGACTCTCCGAGGACGATTCACTATGGCATCGACTGAGGTTTCCCTCGACACGACCTAGCATAAACATCCTTTTACCCAGACGGGGGGAAAAGTTGATGTCACCTGTGACCTTGCAGAGGAGAGACCTTAAGATTGTCTTACTTGATCCTGCCGTCGGGTTCTAGAAATAAGCCTTTATCAGACCTCCATCGCTGTCCTGCTGGAAGGCCCTCAAGGGGTGGTGTGGGTTGGGGGGGTGGGTGATCGTGGGTCCAAGGTCAGCCTCCTCTGGTTCCCTGGTTGGAGAGGCCGGTCGGAACCATAGGGCTGGGGAGGGAGAAGGGAAGGAAATGTTTCTTAATCAGGACACATCGGCGGGTCGTGGCTGCCGTTTGTCACGATTCGAGATCAAAGTCAACAATTCTTGAATAAAAATGACATTTTAGTCTAAAGTCTCAGTGGAATAATTGATACGGCCAGTGCAGCCAATTATGTATTTCAATATTTTTGCTCTTTTTTTGTTTTGCTCACTAGTTCAGATTTTAATAAAGCTGATCTCATTTAAAATTTGAAGGATCATCCTTCCGAATAAATGCATTTGTCGGATAAACCTTTTGAAAGTGGTCCTAGCATGGAGCTAACAGCATGATGCCTGTATGCTAGGCACCATTTTGTTTTTGCCTCCGATACTGAAGGTCAAGACTTCTGAAGGTCAAAACCCTGCCACACGTGTTGTCATGGACAATACCCATGCTGTACTTTGTCATTCAAGCAAACCAGTACTACCATTTGGATGCGTTTCATATTTATCCTGTTCATCTCATGTTCATCATTTTGTAACTGAGGGGAGCTGAGACAACAAGCAAGGTTGAGAACGTTCACCCTTTACCTCTGTGCACGTATTTCACTAGAATAATGTATTAAAGAGTAACTCCAGACTGGAGCAGGTCTGTGAATATGCTGCCATCTATGGGTGACAATCAGCAGGACAGTAGTCTGCTGTCCAGGGAGGTCCGGCAATACGTTTTAACAAACTTCTGTGAGATTACTTCCTTAGTAGCTGATAAATTAATTGGACCACATCTTGGATACAGGTTATCTCAAAGGCCTTCATCCCAATCAAAATGTATTGGTTGTTGTTGTGCTTTAAAAACGTACAATGAAGTCCTACTATTTAATCATGTTTCAGACATTTTTGCAGTTTTATCCAAAGGGGCCTCATTGTGTTTTGAAACCATGTACCGGGACGTCCGTGTCCATTGGAGGGAATCAACAAGCTCCACTGGAAGGATCTTTTGAAACTCGGAGATTAAAGACATGTCAGGGATTTCTTCACATAAAGTCCACCCCCCCCCCCCCCCCCCCCCCCCCCCCCTACTCAATTAATCTGAGAGGGAGGAGTTGCCACGGAGACGGAGCAAAACCCCCGAATGTCACGGGGACCTTGAGATGGAAAAAACACCACTTTCAGGTTGTACCATGTCGATTAATGAGGGAGATGGGAGAAACCATGTGACGCTCGGAGATCAGGAATTGGCTGGGGGGGGGGGGATTGGGTTCTGGGGGAGAGGGGGGGGGGGTCCCTGGCAGAGGTCAGTGTGTTGCTCTCCAACCGTTCAGATGTAAAGCCGTCGCAGGCTGATTGCATGTGATCAATAGTGACTATAGATGGTTTATGCTGTGTTTAACAAACTAACACTGTAGCCAACTATTTACCCATTTTGCAGACGGTTTTATCCAAAGGGGCTTCAGTCAATTCAAAAATTTTGAATATATGAAATGGGATGTCCGTGTCCATTAGAGGGAGTCTAATGGTGTATCACCCTGCCCTGTGATTCGCTTCCCACAAACGATGCTACCTGCTCTTCTCCACACCATGCCCGCCACAGAGCACGGGACGAGGCGCCCTCTACTGACCTCTGCCGGCCGGAACGCCTCAGCGCAGCCAACCAATTACAAGGCTGCCGCTTGTATTACAATGATTTCCACCGCGACCACGTGTATGCATGTTTCTCGTGTTAACTTGCACCTGCATACCCGACCGCCATCCGTCCTGTCCAAACTTGGCATTTCACACACACAAGCTTTTTTATCCTGTTCCACGGGCATATGTGGAATAATCAGTTCCACGCGCGCGCCAGCACCGCCTCCGGCAGCGTGGCATACAATCTGGAGCGCACGCGCTCACACACACACACACACACACACACACACACACACACACACACACACACACACACACACACACACACACACACACACACACACACACACACACACACACACACACACACACACACACACACACACACACACACACACACACCTCCCCCCCAGGATCTATTTATAGATCCTGGCTTTTTACAATAAAGACCCTAGTTAGTGGTTTTTCCATTGCCCTGCCTTTGATAAATACAAAGACACCCCGCATAGAAGAGTGTGTGTGTGTGTGTGTGTGTGTGTGTGTGTGTGTGTGTGTGTGTGTGTGTGTGTGTGTGTGTGTGTGTGTGTGTGTGTGTGTGTGTGTGTGTGTGTGTGTAAATTTAGCCAAGCCCTGCTTTTGCTTGCATAATAAAATAAATACATAACAATTGACTTAATAAGAAAAAACAAGGTTGGTTTTTAACAAGCAGTCACCTACTTTCTGGGATACAATACAACACTTAGCCTATTTCAAGAGAGAGAGCACATCAGGCCTATAGTTCTAAATATAAACATATTTCAAGGTGAGCTTGGTGACTTTACACCTTATCCACTATTTGAATACAAATGATTCACTATGAATAGTTATCGCTGATTGATTTTCTGTCTTAGTTAACATTGTTCATCATAGTGTGGATGGTTTAAGGATTGGTTGAGACTTGGTGACATTCCACTGTTGTTTCTAAAACCCAATTATAATTGGTTTGTGTTTTGAAACCCTTGCTGGGGTCGGTACTGCTGTTCTGGCTCTCCTGTGGTCCAGACCCAGACCTGCGGGGGGGGGGGGTCCTGAGATCCAGACAGAGGGGTGTACAGAAAGAGAGGAGGACACCAGTGGCGTCAACAGGCTGTTTTATTCGGGGCTAAAGCCCCGGATATTATTTAATTAGCCCCGAATATAATTTCTGGGTATAAAAATAAATAAATAAAATATATTTATAAGTAGCCTAGTCCTTCTATCTAGATAGTCCTTCTGGCCAGAGAATAAACAGTTTAAACATAACCACACTGTTTACCACCTCAAGTGAATTGACCTACCCTACCCCCAGTCAGAGCCACATATATATATATATATATATATATATATATATATATATATATATATATATATATATGTATATATAAGGACTGTCTCACTTGTATTAATTTTACTCTGAAATAACTTGAATGGATCTTTAGATGTTGGGGGATAAGCAGCACAGCAGTCAGGTAGCTATTTAAAGCTATAATAAACTTCGTGTTTTGTTTATTTAGGTAAAGCGTTATGAAAAATTGCATGCAAAAAAAAATGCACAATACGCGCACATTTTCGTTTTCCCTCTGGGCTAAGCCCTGGATGTTTATTAAACCTAGAAACACCCCTGGAGGACACCGACTGCTAGGTCTGAACGCCATTTTACCTGCGCGTCACAGGAGATATTCCTCCAGCAGGGGTCATGCTTTCCCTAGTCCATACATTTGTTAAGTTTTTGCAGACCTATTCTTGGTATTTTAAGCATGAGAACGCTGAAACGCTTCTTCATCGTTCATATGTTCATGTAGGCCTTCTGAATGAAAAAAAATGCGTTTGAATGCAAACTTGTCGCAATTTAACAGTCACATGTGATTTAAATGAGGGCCATTGATAAACTTTACCTGTCAGTGTTAGAGTTGAATTTTCTTCCGACTAATGTAGTGACGGAACATATATCTCCACCAAGGTTGGCCTTTGTCCGTTAAATTTGGTGTTAACCATTCATTTTGGATTATATTAAACACAGACGTCCTCCCTGGGGGTAGTCTGAGTGGAGCACACACACCTTGGCACTGAGCATGCGCACTGTAGTCGTGTCTTGAAGACTCCGCGGATTGAGGAAGTTCACTAACTCATGCGATTATCATGCTCTGGATTTAAGTATTAGTTATTAACACTAACTTTTCCGGGAAGTATTATAGGTACGTATAGCCTACCTAAAACTAACTAGAATCAATCTATCGGGGGGACAAAGGGATTTTACGCCATTGCTTTGAATCCCAAGTTGTCTTAAAATGAAACTACTTAATATTTTCTGCATGGGTAGGCCTATATTAATTATTATAATGACATGTATTCAACTTTCGATGTAGGCCTATTCGACTTTTCATTAACTGTTATTCACATGCATAATAAATAACCCCTGCGATGCTTTGCCATAACTTACCCTTACTGGAATGCAACATCGTGATTTCATATATTCAGGCTTCATGCTTTAATATTATACTGTAATATTTCCTCTTCTCAGCATGGCAAGGGCATCTAGTCCTGATACGTCAAAGTAGTATGTGACGAACAGAGTGGGTTTGATGATCAGAGGTACTGATAGACATCAGTCATTATATGGGCTGAATAAAATGCCATTACTGTCCAGACACTTTCATCATAGCATCTTTATGCGGTGAAACGCGGTGACCTTCACTGTAACTGTCATGTTAGCAGTCTGTCACATTTAATGCGCCGTTGATCTGATAACTTTAATAACAATATGACAGAAGACACCACATTTGCGATTAGGCGATGGGAGTAATCTATTTGTACTTATTTGTCTCATTAGACTTATGAAACTCGATGTATAATGTGTGTGTGTGTGTGTGTGTGTGTGTGTGTGTGTGTGTGTGTGTGTGTGTGTGTGTGTGTGTGTGTGTGTGTGTGTGTGTGTGTGTGTGTGTGTGCGTGTGTGTAATGTCACCTCTTTTTTTTAATAAAAGAAAACACTACAGAGACAGTAGTCCTGCATCACACGCACCAAATAATGATGATAGCAGACTTCACTGAGTGCTTTACGTTCTCGAGTTGATGCTGTTTTTGTTTCCCTTTCCAAAGACACCAGTGGCCTTCAGGATGAGCTCATCTGTAGACCTGGAGCAGATGGCTGAGATAGGTAAGATACTCTGGGAGAGGAAAACTAACTAACATTTCTTCAAGAAAGTCTCGCTCACGGAGGTGGCAAGACTACCATTAGCTTTTGAAGGTAGCAATCTCACTTCATTAATTTCACTTTATCACTTATTCATTGCGGAGTAATATCAATGTTTATGAAACCAAATCCTGTTTTGTACTAATTACAAAAGTCGTTTTATCATACAGCATATAATTTCAGGATTTCCTATTCAACCAAAGGAAGCGCCAGGTTGGTGTTATTGAGTTAAAGTGCTTGGCTACCACCCAGCTTAAAGCTCTTTCCCACAAGTTTTCTTTTCTTTTTTTCGCTTTGAGACTTGAGGCTCTGAGTCAGTTGTTACACGCGCGTCTTTGTGAGGCTGCATGATCACAGAACGCCTCAAACCCATTTCTTATCAGCCATGAATCTTTCTGATGAACTATAAAGTCAGAATTGTGATTCAACGTAGGGTTGGGTAATAGTTCAATGCTAGACTTTATTAAGGTACAATATAAAACATGCATTCTTCTTTCATTTTGAAGGAGAAATAGTTAGTTAAAAAATAGTCAGATGAACTATTCAGTAAAAAAATAATGGTCCTCAAAGCATAATATGAATAATGTGGTACTTGGAAAATACACACACACTCACTCACTCTCTTACTCACTCACCCACACACACACAAAACACACACACACACACACACACACACACACACACACACACACACACACACACACACACACACACACACACACGCGCCTCAGCCCCCCTCTGGGGAGAATCCCAGGCCGCAGACAGGCATCAGCTGCTGTGTGTGCGTGCGTGTGCGTGCGTGCGTGCGTGCGTGCGTGCGTGCGTGTGAGTGACCACAGGAGGGATGGGCATCGGGACCCCGACCCAAACGGTTCCCCCTGCCCCCAGAGGGGCACTTCCTGTCTGCTATCAGGCTGACGGCCGCGCTATTTATAGACGGACCCTGGACCTCCTGCTGAACAAGGCCAGATAGCATCACTCAGTCTGGGGATGACCACAGCTTCCAGTAACAAGCCCTCTGCTCTTTCTGTTTGGGGCTGATAGTGTCACCGCTAGCATCACAGCCTTCCCCGCTGCCTTCCCACATCAAATCAATCTTTATTGACCAACGTATCCGCCGACTTGCTGTTGGAAGGTTTCAGTTGGGGCTCGGCTAGCTGCTAAGCTAACCTTGTTAGGTGGTTCTCACTGTAGGGACCCGGGTTGGGTTCTGTCCTGCGGTTCTGTGCTGTCGTTCCATCTGTTTCAACTCCCACTCTCCAGTCTGTCTGCGCTGTGCGTTCCAGTAAGGCTCGCAGGCTGCTTGTGGGAGGCATGTAGCTCAGGGAGTAAAGCGGGATGGCTGGTAACCAAAAATATGCATCCATAAATATATTTGAAAATGATGGATGACAAATCAACTGATAAAACACGTCCCAGTGTCCGATGGCCGTTAGGTATGATGACCTGTCGGTTGGCGGCCATGTTGGATCAAAATGGCGGCCCGTGGGTCAACCTTTCATTGTTTTGCCTTTTATCAGAATTGAAGAAGGACGATGAAGAGTACGAGGAAGAGCACAGCGGCCTGGCCAAGCGTCCGGAGTCGTTGCCGTCACCGAGCGGGGGCGGGCTTGACTCCTCCCACCCGTATTACGACGTCGCACGCCACGGGATCCTCAAGGTCATAGGTCAGCCGGGAACACCTGAACACACACCGTCAATGGATGAGGCCTGTTTGGTCGTTCAAGGGAGACGAGCTGATTGGTCGTCGAGAATATAGATTAACATCTGCCTCACAAAATAATCCTAATTTATTAATCTTATTCTTGATTCTCGGGTGATAATATACATTATATCCTCATAGTGTATGAACCCAAACACACGGGATACTAAGTGACTTCCCTAATGGGACAAATTATAATTTTAAACACGTTTGCCTTTTTATGTCACAACATTTATTCTTGCAAATTCTACATCGCACCCGATTGGCTTTTAAACCCCCCCTGTAAATAAACCTCAGTCACTTACCATAAACCCATCTCCATATATTACCATGGAGCGGAAAAAGCCCACATTAACATGCAGGGTGCGCCTGCCCTAACGGTCCCAGCTGTTTCCTGTCTCCCCTCCCGTCTTCCTCCCCAGGGGACGACAATTACGGACGCAAGCTCATCGTCTTCAGCAGCTGTTGCATGCCGCCGTCGCACCAGCTCAACCACCAGCGCCTGCTAGAGTGAGTTGTCCCCCCCCCCAGTCGGACAGACCCCTATGGGGGTGGAACCCATGGAGGTCTTCTCTAGTCAGTATTTAAAGATCACCGATTGGAAATGAGGGGATTAATACAGGCATGGATTTGGGGCGGTTCTATATTTTTATCTGATTTGATTTGTGTTTTCAACGCAGAGGGGAATGTAGGCGTGGCCGCCGAGAAGAATAACAAATAGACTAGAGTGAAGAACAGGCTTTGCTGGCCCAAAAGTTTGTGGGCTTGATCCCCGACAGCAGCATCGAACTTTAAGCGAGATGAGATTGAGTGAGAGGCCTAAGCCCCAGTCTTCTGTTGAAGGCCCTCCACCTCTGTTCACTATGATCAGAAAAATGTAATCAAACGACCGAAATCAAACTTACGATGCGTGTGAGATGTTTGATGCAAACTACGGAAAAAGGCCTCATTAAACACTGTTTTAACGCAGAATAATAACTCTATGTTCGATGCAAAATAATAATGACAGTAGGTTAAATGCAAAATAACATTATTAACAACAATAATATTTTTCAGTATTAGTAATTAGTAACTAGTATTATGCCTCATTTAGTCTGATACAATACATTCAGGTAGTGTGGATGAAGCTCCCCGTTGTGTGCAGGTACCTGAAGTACACTCTGGACCAGTACGTGGAGATGGACTACACAGTGGTGTACTTCCACTACGGCCTCCGCAGCAGCAACAAGCCGTCCATCCGCTGGCTCCGCAGCGCCTACGCAGAGTTCGGCAGGAAGTCAGCCACGCCCCCACTGCCCTTCACACATAGACGCACGCGCATGCATAGACACGCACACGCGCAGACACACGCGCACATGCATAGACACACACGCACAGATACACAGTCACATACACACGCATGCGCAGAAAAACACGCACACATGTACTCACACAAAAACACAAACACGCACACATGCACGCACACGCATACACGCACCAAACACACACACAGAAACGCACACATTCTCACACACACACAAACTCACATCCCTCACTTTGGGTTTGAATAGTCACATAAAGTCCCAATTTAATTGCTCAAATTAACATTAAGAGTAGAATAACACCACTACATTTAGTAATGCACAAACGCACAAATCATTCCTTTTAATGCATCAAATAATTTTGTTCAGGCTTGTTTGTTTTGTTTTACGTGTTTTTAAACATTTATGATCCTCCTCCATTCATAATTCATTTTAATAGCCTTCTCTAGTAGTTCAGCCCTCTGAGGTCAGACTCTCGTTCGGATGGCCTCTAACCAGATTCAGACTCACAGTTTATTTGATTACATCTTAGCGTACAAGCTCACAAGAGTAAGGCTTTGGTTCCTCAGAGCAGCAATAATACAAGATCACGATAACAAAGTAAGTCATGAGTCAAAAAAGTAGCAGCATCAATACAAGATCACAATAATAAAGAAAGAAAAGTAGGTCATAGTAATTAGAGAAACTAAAACAATGATAGTAGGTAATGAAGTGTAGTCAATTATATGGTTTTCACGTGTTACGAGCCAAGGTGCAGAAAATGCTGTGCAAATTACAGAACGATATAATGCAGTTAAATAGTCCATTGTTGCACTGTGTGTGGGGTTGGTCTGGGGGTAATGGCTTCACCTCCTCATGTGACCCCAGATACAAGAAGAACCTGAAGGCCCTGTATGTGGTCCACCCCACAAACTTCATCAGGATCGTCTGGAACATTTTCCATCCCTTCATAAGGTAGGGAACTCAGACTTATGGATTTATTGATCACATGATTTATTGATTACATGGACCAACGTGATGTTCAATGGGTCTCAACGTTCTCTCTCTCTCTCCCTCCCTGTCTCTCTCTCCCTCTGTCTCTCTCTCTACCTCTCTCTTCCTCTCCCTCCCTCTCCCTCTCCCTCTCTCTCTCTCTCTACCTCTCTCTTCCTCTCTCTCTCTCTCTCTCTCTCTCTCTCTCTCTCTCTCTCTCTCTCTCTCTCTCTCTCTCTCTCTCTCTCTCTCTCTCTCTCTCTCTCTCTCTCTCTCTCTCTCTACCTCTCTCTCTACCTCTCTCTCTCTCTCCCTCTCTCTCTCTCCCTATCTCCCTCTCCCTCTCTCTCTCCCTAACTCCCTCTCTCTCTCTCCCCTCTCTCTCTCTCTCTCTCTCTCTCTCTCTCTCTACCTCTCTCTCTCTACCTCTCTACCTCTCTCTCTCCCTCTCTCTCTCCCTCTCCCTCTCTCTCTCCCGACAGTCACAAGTTTGGCAGGAAGTTGACGTACGTGAACTACCTGGCGGAGCTCCGGGAGCACGTCCCCTACCAGCAGCTCGTCATCCCCCCCGACGTCCTCAGGTGCTGATTGGCTCGTTTTAAAAAACTCACCGGAGGGGATTGGACGTTATCGCCCGAGTATGCATGGATACCGGGAGTGAATGAGCAGCGAATCAGATTACACTCACATTGTATCGTACTTTACAATACGTTTTCACAATTCACCGAGAGCCATATTCCTGTCGCCATTTACACAACGAGTTAACACAACTCTGTGCATCTACCTTCTCTAAAATCTCGTGTGTGTGTGTGTGTGTGTGTGTGTGTGTGTGTGTGTGCGTGCGTGTGTGTGTGTGTAACACTTAAACATCCCCTCACCCACAGACACGACGAGCGGTTGCGAGCGGCTCAGAAGAGTGGCCCCGCCCCCCCGATGAAGACCCCCCCGCCCAGACCGCCGCTGCCAACCCAGCAGTTTGGGGTCAGCCTAAATTAGTGAGTCTCTCTCTCTCTCTCTCTCTCTCTCTCTCTCTCTCTCTCTCTCTCTCTCTCTCTCTCTCTCTCTCTCTCTCTCTCTCTACCTCTCTCTCTCTACCTCTCTCTCTCTCTCTCTCTCTCTCTCTCTCTACCTCTCTCCCTCTCTCTCTACCTCTCTCTCTCTCTCTCTACCTCTCTCTCTCTCTCTCTCTCTCCATTCCAGGCAGCTTCTGAAGTGTGGTCAAAAGAGGAGGGACTGGCCAACCGCTTTCAATGCTTTGCTTTCTCGCTCCTCCAGATTCCTGCCCAGCTACCCAACACTAACACACTCTCTCTCCCACAACATTCCAGTGTCGAGGTGCCCCTGAGCAAGACACCTCACCCTAACTGCTCCCGACGAGCTGGCTGTCGCCTCGGGTGGCTGAGACTGCCGTCGGTGTGTGTGTGAATGCGTGCATGAATGCGTGCATGAATGGGTGCACGTTGGGCAATAATTGTAAAGCGCTTTGCGTGGCCACTCGTTAGAAAAGCGCTGTATAAATGCAGTCCGTTTACACTCTCTAGTTTGTATATGGTACAGTTTAGTTTGAGATGCAAAGAGCAAGCGGGAGGTTAGTTGTCTTGCGCAAGGATGCCTGGATGAGGGGAATCAAACCCCAAATTCTCTACTCTGCAGTATTTGAGTCGGGTCTGAGGTTTCTAATGGGAGACTTGTGTCTGCAGCCTCCGGGAGAAGAACAAGCAGGCGCTGATCCCTCTGGTGATGACTCAGAGCATCTCCTACCTCAAGGAGCACGGTGGGTCCTGAGAGAGGCTTCACACACGGGTCTGGGTCTGTTGATGTTAGTCTGGTGGTCTGTTGGTCGGTTTTAAGTGTCCAAATTTGGATTAGCACTGGAGCACTTTAATTGTTTTACCTGTGTGACGGTCCCACTTGTGTTTGTGATCATGCGATGTCTTAAACTGTGTAACGGAAGCTCACTTTTAAACTGCGAAACAAGTTTACCTACGGGTACTAATAGAGTAACCTGAACCTGAACCTGCTTTAAGTGTCTTCCAAAAGGTCGTCTAGACATAAGAACAATGCAAAAGCAAAATACATAGAAAAATATGTACATAAAAAAATCACAGTAACACACCCCTATGTGTAAAATGATTAGTTTCTTGAACGTGAAATCACTCGCTCGCCACACAACCTCAAACAGAGTAGTGGAAACTTCCCCGTTCTCTGAGCTCAACTGCAGGCGATTGTTCACCCCAGCGTGTTTCTGGTCTGATGTTTGATCCTCATTTCTTTTGTCCAGGGCTCAGAACGGAAGGCCTGTTCAGGAGGAGTGTGAGGGTTCAAATCATCAAGGACATCCAGAAGCTCTACAACCTCGGTGAGGGAGGAGCCAGGAAAACCCTGCTGGGAGTGTGTGTGTGTGTGTGTGTGTGTGTGTGTGTGTGTTAGGGAGTATTAGGGATAGAAATAGAGAGAGAGAGAGAGAAATAGAGGAGAGAGAGAGGGAGCGAGAGAGAGAGAGAAATAGAGAAGAGAGGGAGCGAGAGAGAGAAGGAGAGAGAGAGAGAGAGAGAGAGAGAGAGAGAGAGAGAGAGAGAGAGAGAGACAGAGAGACAGACAGAGAGAGAGAGAGACAGACGTGTGGACATACCTGTCCATCATTCTCAGCGTTCCTCTCTCGGTGCGTTCTCCGCAGGGAAGCCGGTGAGCTTCCAGCAGCATGGAGACGTCCACGTCCCCGCCGTCATCCTGAAGACCTTCCTGAGGGAGCTGCCGGAGCCCCTGCTCACCTTCGCCCCCTACCAGCAGGTCCTGGACATCACCGGTGAGGACCCCGGTCTGACAGGGGGAGGGGGGGGGGGGTAGTAAGAGGGTGGGGGGGGTGGGAGTTGCTGGTGGTCCCCACTGGGGGGGGGGGGGGGGGGGGGGTAGTTAGAGGGCGTGGGGGGCTGGGGGGAGGGATGAGTGGGTGGGTTCAAGTTGAACGCGGTATAATACAGCAGTACCCCAGGGAAATATGTCCGGCGGAGAAGCTAATATTATGGTAATATATAAAGCAAATGTCCTTCACTTATCGGCAAAAAAAAGATAGGAGAGAAGGAGGCCAGCTCCCCGGGTTTACATCCCCGATGTCCACGACGACCTAGAACTAATGGGGTATATACCAAATACCTGCTCCTTAATAACATGCATCTGACTTCATTACCATGGGGTGGGAAGCGTCTGCTTAATGGAGGACCGGTCGCGTAAAGTCATGTTTCTGTGGCAGGCGTGGAGAGCAGTCTGCGGGTATCCAGGTGTAAACAGATCGTTGAGAGCCTTCCGGAACACAACCGCGAGGTTCTGAAGTACCTGGTGACCTTCCTCCACATGGTGGGTGAAGCTACCTTACTACTACTCGTAGCTAGTCCTAGTAACTAGTACTAGTAGCCTTCTACTACATCTACGACCCATCCCCTTCAGTTACACACCTGTGTAATTTAATCACACACCAATCAATTACACACTTTTGTAATTGAACCAACTTGTGTAATTGAACACACTTGTGTAATGAACCCTTGGTAAATTACACATTTGGTTAAATACATTTGTTGACAGTTTTCAGGGGTGTCACAAAAAAATCATACCACTATACTTTCCATTTTATATAAACTTTGTCGTTTATACTTCAGATGTAAAAAAAATAAAATAATAATTAACTCCTCAGTAATGATAACACTAACTGCGACTCTAACGTTAACTGTGTTGCTATTCAACCGCTAACTTTGAAGCTAACGCTCACTGTGACGCTAACGATAACTGTGTTGCTTACGCTAGCAGTGATGCTATTCAACCGCTAACTTTCAAGCTAACGCTCACTGTAACGCTAACGTTAACTGTGTTGCTTACGCTTGCTGTGATGCTATTCAACCGCTAACTTTGAAGCTAACGCTCACTGTAACACTAACGTCAACTGCGGTTCTGACAGGTGTCCGTGGAGAGCATCGTGAACAAGATGAGCCCCTCCAACCTGGCGTGTGTGTTGGGCGTGAACCTGCTGTGGCCCCCCAAGGGGAGCGTGTCCCTCTCCGCCCTGGCCCCCATCAACGTCTTCACCGAGATTCTCATCGAGCACTGCGACGCCGTGTTCCGGGAGCCCGTGGTCGGCACGGCAACGGCATGAAAACACGGGAGACGACGTCTGGTTTTTTTTATGACGAACTAGATAACGTATTTTATGACGAACCACTGAACGGTTCGGACCTGGGTAAGACGAGGAGCAGGCCCGAGATGTCCCGGTTTTCCTGTTTTAAGGGACATTTCGGTTGACTTTGATGAGTAAAGTGTTAAAGGAGACATATTATACCACCAGGTGTGAGCGGGATTAGCCATACAAGCCGTTTCGAAAACCTGCCCCATATGACATCACTAGTGGGCGTGTCCACCTAGATCTGTGCTGGATAGATGAACGTTTACTTCAGTCCACTGGGTAGGCTGGTAGGCTGAACTATCGCAGCACAGATCTAGGTGGACACGCCCACTAGAGATGTCATATGGGGCAGGTTTTCGAAACGGCTTGTAAGGCTAATCACACTCACACCTGTAATCTAAAACGACGTGTTGTAACATATTTGCCATTATTCCGTACTTTTTCAGTGTTTCAATGACATGTTGAAAATGTGTTACATGATTTTGCTTTGTTTCTCTTCATTTTACAAATGTATTAAAAAGTGAGGGTTTGTTACTACACATATAAGCACCTTTATTATCAGCAAGGTCCCTGGTGATGAGCGTCGCCATGACTACACTGGTATCCCTTTGACGTTTCCGAACTTAACTTATGTCACACGGTAACGTTACAACCACAAACGAGTGGCAACACCAGACAGTTTTTGTTCTTAACATTTGTTTATTAATGATTCCATTTTTCATAAGAACTCGGTACAAAAAAGTGAGACTACTCTTTACCATTTACCAACTTCCATCAACGTTATTTTTTTAATGCATCATTAAAGGAAAGAAAATAAAAAATAAAAACTACATTGGCATATTTAAGACAAACACTTTTTTCCTAGACATCCTATCAACTGGACGGTCTCCGTGACAACGAAAATAAAGACGACTACTTCTTCAACAAACACGAGATTCTCTTCCAAGCTAGGAAATCTTTGTGTTGTATCTTACATTGTTCCCTGGCGACCAGCTCGTCATTGCTTCATAAAAATAAAAAATTCAACATTACAGTCTCCAGAATGCATAACCGAACGCAAAACAATAGAAAATCCCCAATGTTTTTTTTGCCCTTCTTCTTATTTCGTCCACATCAGCGTGCCTTTTGTTGTTGTTCCTTGATAAAAGAATATAAAAATGTTTTTGATTCTTTTTTTTGTTCATTTTGTTGTTCAAATGTTTTGTGTTGTCGTTCCGTGTATTTAAAAATAGATCTGTCTTGCGGTATGCACTGCACAGTTTCTCCCGGAGAAGATTCTGATGGAGTGGTGGTGAATGTCTGATGGAGGGGGGGGGGGGCATGCGCAAGGGAGTGTTTGATATGATCACCTTTCAAATCATCCTTCCGATAGGAAGCCGATTCAGTTTTATTAAAGGGCCCCTATTTTACCGGCAGATATGCTGTGGACACGTGGGCGTGTACACCGAGGCATGATGGGTAATGGCGACATCAAACCTGGCTGTAAAATAGGTTCCCTTTAATTATAATTACTAGTAGTAGTTATTATGGTTTCGAATTTCTTGCGTCTCCTGGATTTTACACAGCCCTTGCAGGTCCGTGCGATATGCATCAAACGTGTTTACATTCTAGCCTTTCGTATTGGTGTTTGTTTAGGTTTTGTTGGACTGTTTGCGATCCTGGAGGGAACCCCCATTTGGAAATAGACAACGACAAAAATAACAACAAAAAAATTGCATGTCTCTGTGGCAGTGACAACTCAAAATGACTTGGCGGTGGACTCGAATCCCCTATCCTCTACAAAAGATCTCCATGATATATCCTTTTTTTTTTTTAAGCTATCAAGGCAAACATAATAGCATATTGATGCATGGCTATGACATTATTGATATTATGCTCAAATGGTGGTTAAGGTCTGACGCGGGCAGAATCTGTGCATTTGTTCGGAGGGGGGGGTTTCAGGGGTCGTGGGGTCAACAGTGCTCACTGTATTAGCCGGAGCTCATGTACGTCAACAAAATAACAACATAACAGTTTTTAAGCATCCATGTCCTTCCAAAGTACTGTTTCGCCTTTCAGGTAAAGGGAAAGTTATTTCACATCAAGGCAGAACCATAATAAACCATTTTTGCAACCGGGAAAAGTAACAGGAAATTGGAGAAGGAGAAAGCGTCGTATTGCTTTGACAACAAAGGGGGCGTTGCACCTCAAAGAAAGAATGAACTTTTACACAGAAATGAAACATAAGAAAACACTGGCAAAAATGTCCCTGAACACCATTTTGTAGTACAAGGAGGAAATGAACACAAAAGTTGAACTCCTTTCATTGCCAATCAACTGCCTCACACAGCTGTCTAGTGATATGTGGACCTTCTACTGTTGTTGTTCGTGTGAGTATGCTGGTAAATTAAAGTGTTCTACGGTGATTTTTCTCCCCCCATGATGGAAACTCTTGACTCCTCCCCTGTAACAGCTTTGATCTTTTGAGCACTTTGAAGAATCATTTTTTTAGACACCAAACACAAGTAATGTTGATATGACTGAGAGAAGCTACACTTTCTCTTACAAGTACAGCTCACCAGGAATTCAATGTCTGGGGCTTACTGTCTTTAAACTGTCCCCCCTAGCCCAAGTAATGTTCAGTCCAATGTCAATGATAATAAAGTACGTAAATTGTCTTTCCTTTTCGGGGAAAAGAATGCAAAAGGTAATAAAAACAATGATATTGGAAAATGTTTGTGCATTTTTTTTCACGTTGCAAAGTGGGATCCTGCCACTGATTTTGATAAGAGCATGATATAAAGTGAAAAAGAATAATAAAAACGAAAGCGAAAGTGAAAGTAAAAAATCAAAAAAGTAAAAAACTTAAAAGCCCATTTAACGGACCGGTAGGAAGACAAGCTCTGCGGTAAGGACTCCTACAAATCAATCATGACGGCAGCCCTCCTGTCGGAAAAACAGACAGGCTCAACAACAAGCCATCAATCTCAAGAACAAACTACCTTCAATTGACTAGGTCCACTGACACCACCACCCCCCCCCGCCCACTACGCCCCCACCCAAAAAGATCTGTCGACACCTTTCTCCGTGCTTCGTGTTGCCATCGCTCTAAAACTAGTTGTGTCTCATCGAGGCAGTGTTCATTAGTCTGACTTGAATGTGAATTAGACAGGGCCTCCCTCCTCTATGAAATGTCAATTTGTTGAAGAAGAAAAACATTGCAACTCAATTGTTTTTTTCCAAAGCGTCAAAAGCATAAAATATAAAATAGGCAGGGAATAAAATAACTATACAAATACAAAAAGTTCCCAGTCATGATCACCCCCCCTGCCCCCCCCCCCCCCCCCCACCCACACTCCCAGTACAAAAATGAATGGTTTCCTTTTTCTTTTTTGGCATATGTTCTATACTGGTAAAAAAAAAGAAATGAAAGAAAGAAAGAAAACAACTGGGTTGATCTGTGGAAATGTCCCGTTATTGGAGTGCAATGGCGAAGGAAAAGGAAGGCGTGAATACGTCAGGAAAAATGTGTGAATCCAGTAAATCTGAACGACAGAAAGACCTGCAGTTGTAGTAATAGTAGTAGTAGTAGTAGTAATCAGAATAATACAACATATGTACACAATGACCCCTGCCCCCCCCTATCCTCCAAATACTCCCAACTTATATGTATCAACAGGCATTGGCATGAAAATACTAAAATCTCCACTACAAATGCTAATTTCTTTTTAGTTTATCTTAAATACTTTTTTGACTCTGACTTTTTTTAACTCTATTAATACTGAAAAAAAAAAAAAAGAAGGTATCCTCTGTTTTTTTTTGTTTTGTTTAGAAGGCTCGTATGCATTTTTGCAGTACATACACAACAAAAACACCCCACCCCTCCCCCTCAACCCCCCACACACACACAGATACCTCATACACCTGAATTATTATGGCAGACACCGTCCTCAGGAGCCCCTCCTAGCCAACGTCAATGTACAGTCCCCCTCCTCCCACCTCCAACGCTCCCGCCGTTGCGTTTCCGTGACTACGCCTACTCTAATGTTCTCTCTCACTATACGTAGAACAATAATTATACCTGTGTGTTTGTTTTTTTCCGGGTTTTTTTTTTTCTCTTTTTTTTCTTCGCATTTTTTTTTCTCGTCGTTTTTCTTTTGTAAGAGGAAATATATTTGGGCTGCGGCGAAATACTTTGTCCACAACTTCCTGTGGCAGCGTGGTAAATCTTAAATTCTTGTAATAAATACATTAAGGCCAAGAACGTTAATAAATAGAAAATAAATAATTAAAAAAAGAAATCTCGTAAGCACTGTAGGTGTTGGGTTTAAAAAATACTATATCATGGACTGAGTGGAGGATATAGGCTCTCTTTTGTTAAAAGTTATCTTGTTGCTTTTTTGTTTTAATCCATGACACTTCTGAAGATGAAAAAATGGGTCGGTATTATTCGGTGGCAACGATGGTATCTCGTATGTGTTAGAAAAAGAAAGAAAACATCTTTTCCCTCTCATTTGGCTGAGACCAGAGACGGCTGCACGTGTCTGCTTTTGCTGCTGCTAGCTAGCTAGCTAGCCGTTGCTGCGGCTAAACAGCTAGCCGTAGCTTCTGCTAACCAGCTAGCTGTTGCTGCTTCTAACCAGCTAGCAGTCGCGGCTGCTAACCAACGAGCCAAAGCTGCTGTTGGCTGCTGCGGTTAATCTCCTAGCTAGCTAGCTAGCTCACTCGTCAAGGCTACTCCCTAGCTAGCTCGTCGCGGCGGCGGCTACGCGCTAGCTAGCGGGCAGCTCCGCGCCCTAGTTGTTGCCCTGGGCCTGGCCCCTCTGGAGCAGTGCCGAGGGTCCGACGGGGATCGAGGCGATGGCGGTGGCGGTGGCCGGGCCCAGGGTGATGGCGGCGTTGGCGCTGACGCCGCCGCCGCTGCTGGTGGTGCTGGTGGTGGTGCTGGTGGCGCTGGCCGGCTTGATCCAGGGCAGCGAGAGCAGGGGGGCCTTGGCGGTGGTGGTGGCGGTCATGGTGACCTGGAGGACCTGGTCCCGCTGGATGAGGCGGATCAGGGCCTTGACCCGCTCCAGGGAGGCCTGGGTGCTGCGCTGCTGGCCCAGCAGGCGCTCCCGCACGTCCATGCACTGCTGCAGGGAGGAGGGGGGAAGGCGGGAGGGGGCAACGGTGAGGAGACGCTCTGTGTGACAAGGGTGAACTGTGGCTGATCGACAACGTCGATGAACCAGGTTTGATTCCGGCCTGCGTTCCTATTCTACATATCCTTTATCTCCTCTCCTCCTCCTCCCCTCTCTCTCCCCTCTCCTCCCTCTCCTCTCTCTCTCTCCCCTCTCCTCTCTCTCCCCTCTACTCCCTCTCTCTCTCTCCCCTCCCCTCTCTCTCCCCTCCACTCCCTCTCTCTCTCTCCCCTCCCCTCTCTCTCTCTCTCTCTCTCTCTCTCTCTCTCCTCTCTCTCTCTCTCCTCTCTCTCTCTCTCCTCTCTCTCTCTCTCCTCTCCTCCCTCTCTCTCTCTCTCTCCCCTCTACTCCCTCTCTCTCTCTCCCCTCCCCTCTCTCTCCCCTCTCCTCTCTCTCTATCCCCTCTCTTCTCCATCCAAGTCCAAAAGTCCCTTTAAACATATCAAAAAAGAGGGTAACTTACCAAATGATGATTAAATACTATTTTTTAAACATTTTACTTCCAGATATGTGCAGGGAGTGGTCGGGTCGTGAGGGCGTTGCAAACAACGCTTTGAGTTCAGCTTTTTCTCAATTCAAGCAAAAAGGCGAAACCCTTTTTCATTGTGACATGATAAAATCTCCCTGAATAACTCCTGATCCCGACCGACCGGTTAACAGGGCGCCGGGGGGGGGGGGGGGGGGGGGGGGGGGGGTTTGCATCATGAGCTCCGTCTCAGCCACGGCACTCCTCCTCACCTCGAGGGACTTGTTCAGCATCTTGTCCTGCTCCTCCAGGTGAGCGCACTCCTTCTTCAGCTCAGTGTTCCTCCTCAGAAGCCTCCTCTTCTCCTCCTGCCTCACTGCTCGTCCAATCACACGCAGGGGGGGGGGGGGGGGGGAAGACGCAAACAAACCACAGACACAAACACAAAGAACACACGTCGTCCGTCAGTACAGGGAACGGAGAGGCTTGCGACGTCTGATGCACTTTTTTAATCCAGAAGATAATGCGACATAAGCCGGAGGGCGAATCCTCACCTGTCTTGTGTGTCACGTAGGACTGGACAAAGTTCTGCGGCCAGGACATGTTCTCCTTGTTAAGAACCTGCAGGAAGCGAGAGCGGTGTTAAACGGTGAATGGACTGCATTTATGCCGCATTTATATACTCTATAACCAGTGGCCACTCAAAGTGTTTACAATATTGCCAAACATTCATACACACATTCACACACCGACGGCAGTATCTCGCTCAGGAACACCTCGGCTAGGAGGAGCCGGGGATCGAACTAGCAACCTTCCGGTTACCAACCAACCCGCTCAACCTCCTAAGCCATATGCCGCCCTTGTTACGTCAGAGACTAGAACTACGACTAGGACTAAGTCTGGTTTAGACGGAGCCAGGAGTCGTCGCCACACAAGTGGAGCTCTGGACCGACTCCCTTCTTAAGAGGAGTGAGTGTAAATCATTCCCTTAGCAGGGGGACATTAACGTAGTTACCCAGCATGCTGTTTCTGAGTCCGAGTCGAGACACATATTATTAAGGAGCAGTTTGGGATTAGCCGTCTCACTCTGAGATGGCTAGCGATAGGAAGTGCTGTATGAATAACATGGTCGTCGTGAAGCGTATCGGACTTAGCGACCGTGGCCCGCGCGGGCGTTCGTACCTTCTTCTGGCACTTGGGGCAGTACCAGGCGGCCCGCGGGGGGGTTTTGAGGGGGGGCTGCAGGCAGTCGGGGTGGTAGGCGCGGGTGCAGTTGTGACAGGGCTGGAGCTCACCCTCCTCCTTGCAGACGGAGCAGTGCTCGTCGTGCTCCAAGTCCTCCTTCGAAAACAACAACAGAACAACAACAAACAAAATGGCAACCGGTTATCTTGGAGTTTTCTTTCGTTTTATATCTATCTATTCTTAGTTTCTTTCTTTGTTTCTTTCTTTCATTCTTCCGTTCATTCTTCTTTCCTTCATAAGTTTTCTTTTATTTTATATTTCTTTCTTTCGTTCTTTCTTTCATTAGTTTTCTCTCTTTTTTACTTACTTTCGTTCTCTCTTTCTCTTACTCTATAGTACATCTATTGCTGCTATAGCCAGGTCTTCCACACTCCACATCACACCCACCTTTCCATAACTAACTCAGAGGCGACGGGGACGGAAGCCATTATTAAAGGTAGATTCAAAGCCGTCGGCCCCACTTCGCCAACTCATCCATCCCCAACACGCCTAACTTTAATATCATAGACCAACACTGTGGCACTCAAGAGTCCATACTGGTATACGCAGTGTGATTCTCCAGTGTGGGCGTTTTCATTACAGCCCTAATCTCTCTTTCGGTCGGTTAGAGCTTCAGAGGGCAGGCCTGTGAGAGGGCCGAGAGCCAGCTGGTGTTCAGGGCAGATCTCAGCTCGCCCGCTGGGAGAGAGAGGGCCGACCGACGCTAGGTAAATGCGCTCTGAATTGGCAGAGCTCATGGGAGCACAATAGCGTGTTCCTACATGAGGAGTTTCACCACGGAGTCTGGGAAGGTTGGAGTCGAGGTTGGTTGGAGTCAAACTATTTTCCCATTTTTTATTCACTTTCATTTCAATCTATTGGAATCTACTCCATCTATCTAACTATTGAACAGTCTAACACTCTATCTAAATATCGATCACTCTATCACTCTCTATCTAGCTATTGCTCTCTATCTAACTATTGATCTATCACGCTATCAATCTGTCTATCTATACTTGATCAACTACATAAAATATGCTTCATATAGTACATGAAGTTTATATACTACATACAAAGGAACTTCCCCCTCTGTCTGTGGAAATGACATAAATAAGATATCAGATCACACAACACACAAACACAAACACACCCACCCACACAGGTGCACTCAACCAGAGACACACACCCAAAGATAAACCTACTTTGGGTTTATCTTTGGGTGTGGGTGACGCACAGATGCACACACACAGATAGACCTACCTACACACACATGCACCGACACACACACACACACACACAAATAAACCTACACACACACAGATACACATACACACAGATGCAGTGACCGACACAGACGCACACCCACAATATATAGCTGCCTACACACACACACACACACACACACTCGTCCTGTCATCAGGGGTGGGGTACGTACCTTCCAGCAGAGATCCTCTGTGTCTAGCGTGTGGATGGGAAGCACAGCACAGGTTAGTAAGACTGCTGGGGCAGGGGGTTGCGGAGGGGGGGCAGACACAGGGTGGGGGTAGTGGAGGGTGGGGGTGGAGGAGGATGGAGCAGTAAAGCCATGCATGCGCTGCAGAAAGGGGTCCAGCTCACACAGAGCATGTGCGTGTTATTCACACGGGTTTTGGGACGGCAGCGGAATTGGAATGCACCCGAAGCAGCGATGCAATGAGGAGGCAACGATCAAATGGAAGAGGCTTGGAGAGAACGACCAAAGGGCCTCGAGAACCACAGCCTCCCCGATCGCTGGGCATCCGTTCCTCAAGAGAAGGTTCTCTTTCTTTGTGTGTATGTGTATGACTGTGTGTATGTGTGAGTTTGAGTATGTGTATATGTGTACTTGTATGCGTGTGTGTGTGGGTGTATGTTTGAGTATGTATGTGTATGTGTGCGTGTGTATGACTGTGTGTATATGTGTGTGTGCACGTGTGAGAATGTGTGTGTATGTTAATGCGTGAGTGTGTAGGTACGTGTGGGTGTGTGCGCGTGCGTTTGTGTGTGTGTATAAGTGTACTTGTATGCGTGCGTGTGTGTGTGTGTTGGTGTGTGTGCGTTTGTGTGTGTGTATACGTGTACTTGTATGCGTATGTGTTTGTGTGTGTGTGTTAGGGTTTTTGCGTTACCTTGTGACATGAAAAGGGGGTTGTTCAGGTAGTTTGATGCAAGTCGTTTGCGCTGAGAGGCCAAAGAGCAAAGAAATGGAAATAGTTAGACCAGTTGGAATATTAAAAACGTCCATTTCGCAAGAGTCACAGTTTAGTAATTCAGTTACGAAACAGATGAGTGTTGAATAAAACATTGTTTAAAATTGGCCCTGAAAAGTACGATACAGACCTACAGTTATGAATAAGTTGCAAAGACATTTAAATAAAATGTTCTTATTATCCCAAAATGCAGCACTGCGTTTTTTTCCCCAGAGAAAGCATTACTGCAACTTTGCAAAGAATTATTTTCATAAAATTCCATCCAGGTAGACAGTTGGAATGACATTGCGGTTCTGTCGGCCATCTTGGTCCCAACTGGTCCTCAGCAGAGGTTCTCTATTCTGTCGGCCATCTTGGTCCCAACTGGTCCTCAGCAGAGGTTCTCTGTTCTGTCGGCCATCTTGGTCCCAACAGTTGGTCAAAGAGGCTCTCTCACCTCGGGCTCAAACAGGCCGCTGTACGCTGGGTTGGCTGTGCTCCGCCTCTTCCTCTCCTGTCTCTTGGTCTGGAGCTCTGCATCACAGCCACCATGTTATGAGATGTTAGTAACAGCACGGGATGGACAACGTATACCACATTTTTTGCATAATTTGTGAAAAGATTTTTTTTTTTTTAAAACACATAAGAAAATATATATCTATATTCCCCTTTTCCAAATTCTTTCTTTGAGTTGTTTTTAAAGTTTTACAGAAATGCAAAGAAACAAAAGTTGCAGATTTTTTAACATTTACTTCAAACAAATCAATAAACAACGACAACAGCAAAGACTGACCTTCCAAGTAGTCCGTGGTGACTAGGCCGAGGGCAACCATGAAGGCAATTTTCTGCAACAGACGAGGATTCACGGTAGCATTAATAACAGGCGTGTTTGATTCAAGATTCATCCACTTTATTCGTCACACACAAACATCACATACAGGATTGTTCAGTGAAACTGAACTCGCAAAACAAAACAAGCACCAGTATCAACTATGAAAAACTTAAAAGAAGAAACGTTTTTGTGGTAGAGACAAGCAACACTATTTGCAATAGGAGTTGATTTAACGAAGGGATCTGAAATAATATTTGAAAAATATATAGATATGTTTAGTTGCAGTCTGTCTTTGTGTCTGTGTGTTTATTAGTGAGATGTTGACCACATACAGCTCTCGCAGGCATGGAGGGTGTAGGGGTCTGACTATCCAGAGGATAAACATGACATCATCGGGGTGGGCTCGGAGATTATCTGGGATTATCAGTCCGAATAATTGGATCAGTTAACCGAGATCAGATCAGCGTTGACGAGATAAACATCAGCGCCGATCCCGGGGTCGTGTTCGACCAGAACGAAGCAGCACGAACGAGAGACTTGGCGGTTGGGAACATTTGTCGGTTGATTTGATGGACAAAATGGCGGAAACCCCGCTTTCGCTGTTCGCTTGAAACCGGACGTTTCCCGTTGGGTTTGTTAAGTCTTGTCTTGTTTTTAGGAGGAACAGAGAGAATGTTGTGGAGGGATCTTGGGAAAGGCTGCGTGTTGGCAGGAGACTCGCTATCTGTTACGTATCCCACAGTAAATGGGTCACGATTCAACCAAACCGCTTGTAATACTGGTCTAGAATGCAATTAGAAAAATGTAGAAACACAAAAATAGATCAACGGTTCTGTTATACAAGCTATTGAACAGCTGATTCACGCCAGCTTGAGATCAAAAAAATAATGTCAGAAAAAGCCCGTCAATTAAATTAAATTAAATTCAATCTGGGTTCAGCATAGTCTAGCGGTGATTGTGTTTGTCTCTAAATCAAGAGTTGCGGTCGTTATACGTCACTGTTGAGCGATGTACGACGCTGATCATACACTGGACTAAACCGGTCCGGGGGTTCTAAGGCTGTTTGGGGGGGATGAGTATTGAGAGAGCGTCCTCATCCCACAGATCACCACGGCGACCACCTCCTCACCTCTGGGTCTTCTTCGTCCTTCTTGGGGGCGGCGGGGGTGGGGGTGGTGGGGGGCGACCGGGCCGGGCTGCCCCCCAGGGACGGCGTGCTGGCCTGGGCCCGTGGGGAGCGGCTGGGGGCCTGGGACTGGAGGATTATGACCTGGGGGGCAGAACACACCACACACACACACACACACACACACACACACACACACACACACACACACACACACACACACACACACACACACACACACACACACACACACACACACACACACACACACATGATATGTGTTAGAAAGGTTTGACCATTTTGAATAATTCGCATTTGTGTTAATAATACGCTAGGTAGCTGTTGACGTTGTTTTTGGTGATTTGGGACCGTAGCTGAGGATTCTAAGCGGTTGATTGCATTTGAACAAATTGTCCATACACATCTACAGTTTAACATTTGACAAGAACACACATTTCAGTAACACAGACCTCACTAACTAGAAGAAATACATTCAGAAGAGAAGCCCAGAGCGAGAAAAGGACCACATTCGTAACGCTAGTTAGCAAAGCTGGGGGGACAGTGTCATAGCCAACGGTTGACCATCAGCCACCGGAGGTCAGAAGTTAAACCTCACCTTGCTGTCTGCGCTGAACAGCAGCGGCTGCACTTTGACCAGCGCCTCTCCGACGGCCGCCATGCCGTTACTGGCGGCGGTGGTCACCGCCACCACGGGGGAGCGGGAGGAGGAGGAGGGGGAGGGGGAGGAGGAGGCGGAGGCGGAGGAGGAGGAGGAGGAGGAAGAGGTCGTGATGAGAGCCAACGCCACCCCGGGCCCCACGGGGGTGCTGGCCTTCGGTGGGACGCCGCTGGAGTCCTGACCCCCCCCCGAGGACAGGTCCTGGGCCTTCGCCGCCGCCGGGGTGGGCACCAGGTGGTGGGAGGGGGCGGGCGGGGCTGAAGGAGGTGGAGGAGGAGGAGGAGGAGGAGGAGGTGGTGGAGGAGGAGGAGGAGGAGGAGCCGAGGGGGCCGAGGGGTCTCCCTGGCCGCCGTTGGACCGG
>NC_079415.1:3453412-3478412 GCF_026213295.1 Gadus chalcogrammus | reverse complement strand
GAGAGAGAGGGACAAGTTTGCATGCTACAGCACAGCATCTGGGGGCGAGAGACAAAGACACAGAGAGCGAGAGGGACATGTTAGCATGCTACAGCATAGCAGCTAGGGGCTAGAGACAAAGACACACAGAGGGAGAGAGGGACATGTTCGCATGCTATCACTAATGCTATAACTGCTTCATCTGCTTTAAATAGTATCCCTGATGCATGTTTACATTAACTATCAGTGTAGAAAACCCAGCTGAATCGTGTGTACGTGTTGACAATAGTTTGGCTCTTCCTTTGCCTTTCCATCCACAGAAGAGTGGCTAGGCTAACAAACCAATGCAACTAAAAACATTTATTGGATTGTTGTTATTTTGTCCGGTTTAAATTGTGATTCAATAGTTGACAGAAGGAGGGCTTAAAGCTTGAACAAAGTGGAATCAAAACGACTTTTCAGCCTTGTTTTTTCTTGGTTATTGATTGATTATTGATTGAAAGTCCCAACTTTACTGCTTGAATGTTCTTTCTCTACTGATACTGAAGGAGTTCTACAGAATAATGCAACGTTATTGTGGAAATTGAAAATAATAATAATAATAATAATAATAATAAATAAATAATAATTCTCCACTTTCTCCTGCACTTAACGTAATTTCAACACACTTCACGACCATTGGTGGGCAAAAGGTTAGAAGTCCCGCCCTTCAACCAATAGAAGCATTTCATTTATCATCTATAATAGCCTGATGCAAACCTGCTACATTACTGCATGCCCAGACAGTAGCCTGATTCAAAATGCTTCACTACTGCATGTCCTGCAGGCAGTAGCCTGATGCAAAATGCTTCACTACTGCATGTCCAGGCCGCAGACTGATGCAAATGTGTGTCAGTATGTGCAAATATTCACAGTAAAACCACTTCCATTTCATAAGAACTCCCTTTTAACTCCCCCGAATCTGTTAGCTACCGCTTTAGAGAGCTGGAGAGAGAGAGGAAGAGGCAAAGAGAGAGAGAGGCAAAGGGAGAGATAGAGGGCAAAGGGAGAGATAGAGAGAGAGCAAAGGGAGGGAGGGAGAGAGAGAGAGAGAGAATGAGGAAGAGATAGAGCGAGAGACAGGGAGCGATAGAAAAGAGCGAGTGAGAGGGTGATGGAGCATTCTGAAAAACTGAGAGAGAGAGAGAGAGAGAGAGAGAGAGAGAGAGAGAGAGAGAGAGAGAGAGAGAGAGAGAGAGAGAGAGAGAGAGAGAGAGAGAGAGAGCGAGCGAGTGGGAGAGCGAGAGAGCGGGCGAGCTCCGATGAGATGGAGCAGAAAAGTCTAGAATCAGCTGTTGGTGAGTAATGAGAAAAACCGTCCACTTCTTTTGTGCCTAACAGTTCATTTGTCAAGTTGAGAAGGGAAAATCAGCGGCTTCACAAAGGCTTCCTATAGCCCGGCGGCATTATTATGCTGTCGTTAATTCACCTCCCTCACGCTAACTCCCCTGCTATGGCGAGGGCGTAAGGGTCAAACCCAGAACCCAGGGCCACTGCGCACGGCTTCTCATTAAACCCAACCGTTCTCGGTTCGCTAGAAACACCCTCTTCTTTCAAGTCCTCCTTGGTGGGTGAACTACATTACCCAGCAGCCCCTGCTCCCTGAAACCAACTGCCGACTCGACGTCGAAGGAGTAGTAGCACTCTGCTAAACGTCAAGGGTTACGGTTTGTTTGTTTGCTGCGTGTTTCGTCGGGAATTGTTTTTCTCCGACATCAAAACTAACACACACAGAGCACAAACACAAACAGCGTCCAGAGAAAAGGCGGCGCCGTATCGGATTCTTGTTCAACTGAAGAAACAACAACGCCCGCGGCGTTTAATTCTCTCCTTCTGAAACATCAAGGAACGCCGTTTTGCGGAAATAACCGCCTTATTTGTGTTCCTCGACGACTCCGGCGCCTCCGTGTGTCACGGCGGAGAGGCCCCCCCCCCGCCATCCCAACTCCCAAATCTAACAAATATGCTAGCCTACACTGCACTGCCTCCCTCCGCTCCCTCCCCGTGTGTGTGTGTGTGAATCTGATTAGCGGATTAGCATTCACGCTACACCACCTCGCTACACCACAACTAAAAGCCCAGGGGTGGGTTTAAAAAATAACACAACCGTCAGAAGGGGACCGTACACATTTTAACCTCCCCTCTCTCTCCCCCTCTCCCTCCCTTTGCCTCCCTCCTTCCTTCCCTCACATTGCCCCTCTCTCTCTCTCTCTCCCTCCCTTACTTTGCCCCTCTCTCTCCCCCTCTCTCTCTCTCCCCCTCTCTCTCTCTCCCCCCTCTCTCTCTCTCTCTCTCTCCCCCTCTCTCTCTCTCTCTCTCTCTCTCTCCCCCTCTCCCTCTCTCTCTCTCTCCCCCCCTCTCTCTTAAACACCTGTCTCTCGACCCATTGGAATGGGCGGCGTGACCTCGGAACGTATCGATGGGGGGCGAGAGAGCAGCAGGCGATGTATCCTCTGCTCATATCCTCACCGCTCTGGTGCAGTAAGGTGGAGGGGAGAGGTGTTCGTCTGGGTGTGAGGATAACAACACACAAACACACACAAACACATATAAACACACACACAGACACGCACACACACGCAAAGACATGCGCGCATACACACAGAGGCAGACGCACACACACACACACACACAGCTGTATTTCTGGAGCTTAAGTCCGGGCCGTATATCAGCTGGGGCTCGTTCCTGGGCGAGCCCTTGCAGAAGGTCGCAGGAACCGGCTTGCGAGCGTCTTATTAATGGCCAGACAAACCCGGACTGATGGCAGGGGGCGTCCTGCACAACAAGGGGAGGGGGTGGGGGGCTTCATCTGGAGCTAAATAGCTTGTAAAAGGTTGAACATGTCTCCTGACTGCCCTTGTCTACGGCTCACACAAGTCACAATACGAGATGGCCCAGATATGGAAATGTGGTACAGTTGTTTTTCGCAAATGCTAACCCCCCCCCCATCCCCATCCCCCTGCCCTTTATACACACACACACACACACACACACACACACACACACACACACACACACACACACACACACACACACACACACACACACACACACACACACACACACACACACACACACACACACACACACAGGCTTTATCCTTAGCCAATTCTGTTTTCCTTTTCTCCGCTAAGCTCCCCTCCTCTCTCTGTGGAGAAGAAAAGGGATTTAAAAAATGGAGGAACGAGGGTAAAGTTTTAGCTTTACCCTGTTCAGAGCTCAACTCTCTCTCCCTCACTCTCTCTCTCTCTCTCTCTCCCCCTCCCATTTCTTTTCTACCACTGTGAAATCCCTTCGTTCCATTGTGCGAGGGAAAGAGCGGTGTGAATGGGGGGGGGGGGGGGCTGGGGGCTGGGGGGGTGGAGAGCAGGAGAGGGGGGGGGGGGCGCCGGAGAAAGCCTGTTTCCATGGCAACTGCCGAGATGAAAATTCTTGCACTTGCGAGGGCATTCACTTTCTGTAATTGCACAAACTGAGAAAAAAAAAGGGGGGGGGGGGGGGGGGAGGGAGCTGGGGGAGGTATATTTTTCTGCCTTATTTTCTCGTCATCCTAAAGACCTCTTTGAGCACAGCCCTCGCTGTACCCCTACTCTCACCATTTCCTGTTTACCCTTCGCTTTCATAGCACATAGTCTATAGGAGGCCATAGTGGCTTTTATGCGTGTGTGTGAGTGTGTGTGTGTGAGTATGTGTGTGTGTGTGTGTGTGTGTGTGTGTGTGTGTGTGTGAGTGTGTGTGTGTGTGTGTGTGTGTGTGTGTCCGCGCTCGTCTCTGTTTGGTTTTGTGATTACTAGTCCAGAGCCTTTCTTAGCTATCTGTCAGCTGGCCCGGCAGATAAAGTCTCAGAGAGAGAGAGAGGGAGCGAGAGCGAGAGCGAGAGAGAGAGAGCAGAGACAACTTTGAGATAGGGGAAGAGGTAGATAGGAACACAGCCATGACTCTCGTCGCTGCCCGACTGAGAGTGTGACAAACCAGGAGAAGGACAGAACAGAGCTATACGGCCTTGTTTACGTCTTGCTGTGTTTGTCTTTCTGCCAGCTCAGACTAACTTTTTCCATCTTCCAGCTCAGACGTTTTTTATTGCAGAAACACAGTGAAAAAAACAACAACAGATGCAGAACCTCTTCACCCCAATCATCAGCTATGTGTGCGCGTGTGTGTGTGTGTGCATGTGTGTCTGTGCATTTGTTTGTGTCTGTGTGTGCGTATATGTGTGTTCCTGCTTCTGTGTGTGTGTGTGTGTGCGCGCGTCTGTGTGTATATGTGTGTGTTTGGGGCGTGCGCGGGTACGTGAACGACGTGCGTCGCCGGTTACACAAAAGGTTCCACTGCATCAGCAGTTCCCTCGGCCAACCAACACAATCTTATTTGTGAATAACACGGACGAAAAGAGTCGGCCGCAGCCTCCCCTGGCCTACCCGCCGTCCCATCTGCTCCCCCACCGAGGAGATAGGGGTAGGGAACTGTTCACTGGTACATCAACGGCCTCACGTCCTCCCAACCTCCAGGCAACATCCTCTGGTAAAGTTTCAGGCTTGTCTACTTTTAATTTTTTTCAAAGCCTCAGTTAAGGAAATAATATCACGTTTCTAAAGCTGTATCCCACCCTTGACGCAGACCACCGCCATACACACTGAAACAGAAGTGGGTCCTCGGCGAAGTACAACGCCATTTTGTTTCTGTGTCTCTCTCTGCCTCCCTCTCTCTGTCTCTTTCTCCTTCTATTTGTCTGCCTCTCTCTCTCTCTCCTTCTCTCTCTCTGTCTGTCTCCCCTCACCCTCTATCTCTTTCTGTCTCACTCTGTCTCTCTCTCTATCTCTCTCTCTCCGTCTGTTAGATATATCTTCATGGAGGATCCACCGATCCATCACTTCCCTACTCTATTATAAAGTAATACAATCCAGTACACCTAGTCAATGTAAACCCAGCACGACGACATCGGGTCGATACGTTCTAAACTACACTTACACGTTACTTTTGTACTTTTCCTTTTGTATTAGTATTGCGAGTGCATATCTGGGGCATCTCTTCACTGCTCGAATTAAACCATCCACACAACATGAACAATGGCGCCCTGTGGATCTGCAGATTGCAGCCTGGGTGTGCGTGTCTGTGTGTCAGTGTGTGTGCGTTGTGTGCCTGTGTTTGTCTATGCGTGTGTGTGTGTGTGTGTGTGTGTTTCAATGTGTGTGTGTGTGTGTATGTGTGTGTGTGTGTGTGTGTGTGTGTGTGTGTCTGTGTTTGTCTATGTGTGTGAGTGTGTTTCAGTGTGTGTGTGTGTGTGTGTGTGTGTGTGTGTGTGTGTGTGTGTGTGTGTGTGTGTGTGTGTGTGTGTGTGTGTGTGTGTGTGTGTGTGTGTGTGTGCGTGTAGTGTCTAGGAGTGAAGGTGCGGCGTGGCGAATCATATTATAAATAATAAGAAGGTAGTTGTGTTGTGTTTTGTATCGGTGTTTGCTTTTACTTAAAAGAAAATATTCTGTTGAAAGCCTGAAAGTCTGGCTCCTCATCATTGAAAATGGAACGGCGCAGTCTAAGACTCCCAAAGACCACGGTAGCGGTTAATAAGGCGCAGGTAGGAGTCAGACGTCCGTCCAGGGGAGGCGTGCGGTTTGGCGCGAGGTAGCGAATGCGGAACCCCCTTT
The DNA here is from genome assembly GCF_026213295.1 of Gadus chalcogrammus. Classification (NCBI taxonomy): domain Eukaryota; kingdom Metazoa; phylum Chordata; class Actinopteri; order Gadiformes; family Gadidae; genus Gadus; species Gadus chalcogrammus. Next base: position 3,472,752 of record NC_079415.1, on the reverse strand, counting down.
GGTACCTCATCGAACCCTCCCGTAAACAACCTTTGAACTGAAACTGTAGCTACACCGAGCGATGAGACTGTGGAGTCTCTCCGGGCCTGCTAGGGTGACACGTCATCCCACGCAGCACTCGAATAACGACTGTGTGACACCACGGAGCCACGACAGCAGTTTCAAGGAACGATGTATTAAATATTCACAGGCGGGTGATACTGGCAGAGCTGCCTGCAGCACACAGAAGAACTCGTCGCTGGCCTGTCTGCCAAACAAGGGATGATCTTAAGAATCACCCTCCCCTAACTTTAGAGGAATTTACCTTTGCAGACGCAGAGACCTAGCCAGGCTGGTATTACCTCGACGCCTGCCAGCCCCCCCCCCGCTGTCTCTCCCAGATGAGTTTCCCGCACTTTCCATTGTCACGCCATCGTTGCTGTGAACGCTTCCCAACGCACGAGCGACTTGTTTTGACAACGCCGATTGTGTTACTCTTATGCTAGCAGGCTAATCGCCGATGGTCCGTTCTAGATAAGGAATCGTACAAAGTCGATTTTAGCGTTTTACGAAGAAGCAGCATCTATAACGTCCCTTTGGAAGTTCCCTACACGTCGTTGTTCCAACTGCAGGCTCTCTTCCACCACGGCCTCTCTCGCGAACTCAATACACTCACTCCCCACGCCGTCGCATAATTACACAAATAAAATGAAAACCCATCTGCGATATAATCCATTTCAACCAGGAGCGCGGAGAGACGCGGTATCGACGGACCCAAGGTCATCCAGCTGGCGCCGTAAGTATACCCAGGCGTCACAGAGCGTGGAACGTGGCATTTCGTACGCATTTGCACGGAAGATTGTGAGCTCGGGAAGCAGCCCTGTTGGGCGATGACTGGCTGTATACACCGGCCGTAAAAGAAGAGTACATCCCATTAACCCCGTGTGTCTACGCACGCACCCAACGTGTCATCCAATCAAGAGCGTCACCGTGGGCGACATGGCGGCCCGGGAGCGAGACCGCCAGCCGGGGGCGTGGCTTCTAGCGTGCAGAGGAGAGGGTGGTGGAGGTGGTGGAGGTGGGGGTGGTGGTGGTGATTTCAGAGCGCGGTCATTCAGGCTTTGTCGACTGCGTCGTGCGCGGTTGCGATAGTCGGCGTCACGGGCGACGTGGCAACGTTGTGTGAGGCGATTGAGGACGTGAACAAACGCGTCGACCCCGGCAGAGTTCCTCCGTGGGACGATGCGCCCCCAGGAGTCCCGCAGGTCGTAGGTCAGCGTGTGCACCTAACGAGTGGATTGTTTGTGTGCGCTCTCCCTTTGTGAATCATCTCCAACGACGTGAAGCATAACGACACGCCGCTGTTGTCCTGCTTCTGACCGCCCACTGTGTTCTCAAACTACTCTTTATGTAAATCGTACACACATAACAACATTCCCGGCTTTCTGCGTGTGCGTCTATTCACTTTTTATTCATGATGCAGACATTTCTATCCACAGGGCCTGAGAGTTTATGATTCATTGGCATCCTACCAGATAAACTTAGTTAGCCTACTATCATTAGCACCTAGTGGCTAACGGTTAGCCTGCTATCTCTAGCACCTGGTGGCTACCGGTTAGCCTGCTATCATTAGCACCTAGTGGCTAACGGTTAGCCTGCTATCATTAGCACCTGGTGGCTAACGGTTAGCCTACTATCATTAGCACATAGTAGCAAACGGTTAGCATACTATTCTTAGAACCTAGTGGCTACCGGTTAGCGTACTATCATTAGCACCTGGTGGCTAACGGTTAGCCTATTATCATTAGCACCTAGTGGCTACCGCGTACCGTACTATCATTAGCAACTGGTGGCTAACGGTCAGCGTACTATCATTAGCACGTAGCGGCTTCAGCGTCAATACCGAGCAGGCGGAGGTGAGTCTTCTGCGGACATCGGGAGTCTAAAACCCGGGATGGATCCAGCTTCAGGGAGCTGAAGACGACAACACAACCGCTAGCCCAACGCCACCTCCGCCTGCTCCTCTACCTCCATTCCTCCACCCTTTTGCTGCATCCACACGAGCTGTCCACGAGGAACACGGTGGACCGGCGGCCACTGGGTCTGGCCGGCGCGTGATGTTGTGTTGTTGTGGGGCCCCAGCAGGGCTCCTGTCGGTGTTGTGATCCGGTATATGGATCCACGTAAACAAGGTCCCTGCTTTAAGTGGCTTCGGCGCTGATTGCGATCGCCTGCTCTAATTGGCTGAAGGCGGGCGGTGCTGATGGTTTGTGGGTGGCTCACAACAGCGGGGGCCATAGGGTCTGGATCGCCCCCCCCCCACAACCACCCCCCCCCCCCCCCCCCCACCGACCCACATTGATCCCATCACCCCTCACAGCCAATACCAGTATTGGGCTGCATCTGCTGTCTCCATGTGCACTAGATGAACCTCTCTCTCTCTATGCACTACATGAACAACTCTCTCTCTCTACTCTATATGCACTACATGAACCCCTCTCTCTTTATTGTGGATCTCTCTATCCATGCACTACATCTCTCTCTCTCTCTCTCTCTCTCTCTCTCTCTCTCTCTCTCTCTCAAACAAATGGAGACTGTCGTTCTAGATGCACTGTTGGGCACCACGTTAACAAACAGCAGCAAGAACTTAAAAACACATTCCCTGGGTTTAAAGCCAAGATAACCGAACAATACGATGTTGTGTTGTAGAAGTGCCGGGAAAGCTGTGCAAGGCCAGGTTACAATCCTGTGTTTGTTCTGCCTGTGAACTCTGCTGTGGCCTGCATTGTGTATTCAAGTGCATATTAGATTCACAGAGGACAGCTGCATCTAGTTAGAGAGACTAACACTTTCCCGGTGTACAGTATGTCGTTCTCTCCCCTTTTCTCTCTCTCTCTCTTTCTGGTAAGGGCCCCTCGTGCCTCGTGGAGAGTAGGGATCAAAGAGCACCGTTTCCACTAGAGGATATTAATAGGGAATCGCAATGAGGGTGCACTTTAACAGCCTGGGCGTCTGTTCCCGTAACCGACCACTAGAGGGTGCTGCAAACAACGTGAGGGAAAACAGAGAGGTAAACAAACAGAAGGCAGAGAGGCCTTTAGAGCTCTGGCACACAGAGCCGTTTCCCCTCTGTTCCACCACTGATCCCAGCCATGCGGTTGGCCGAAACACCTGGCCCCGTGTGCGAGGAAGGAGACTGCCGACCAGTGCACTAAATAACATAAAAAATCCCGATATTCACACAGTGTGGAGGCCGATCGATACGGGGCTGATTGAAACTGGTCTTTTTTATTTCTGTTTGCTTGAGCGGGGATTATCCTGCTCTTGTGTTGCTTTTCGTTCTCTTTCTTGGAGTGAGTCAGTGGTGGACATGAAGCGATCAGGTGGAGTCCTGTCCAGAGCGGATGGCCGGCTCCGTTTGCATTAATATACACAGCAGGGCACCGCGAGGTCCCTGCTGGTGACTGACTGGCGCTGAAGATGCTCTCTCTCTCTCTCTCTCTATCTCGGCATCTCTCTCTATCTGCCTCTCACTCTATCTGCCTCTCACTCTATCTGCCTCTGTCTCCATATGCCTCTCACTCTCTCCCTCTCTGCAACTCCCTCTCTGCATCTCTCTCTCTCTCTCTCTCTCTCTCTCTCTCTCTCTCTCTCTCTCTCTCTCTCTCTCAAACAGTGATCAATTCATTAATTCACGCACAACAGCCCAGGAGGAATAGAGTAAATGAAGACAAGCCATCATCTTCTACCTCTACCGCTAGCTTCACCTAGAGGAACCCCCCCCCGCCCCCAACCGCCACAACGATGTAATTAGCTTTAAACATCTCTGTACATCATACAAACTAATTAAGCACGCTATACCTATAGGGTTTGTACATCTTGACGTCAAATCTCAAAGGCCGCTGCCATTTTGTAAGTATGCATTGTAAGTACAGGGCCGCAGGAATGTTGTTTCAATGAACGGTTTCGGCCATTGTTTGGTTATTTATCGTGAAATGATTACCATTATAGGAGACGTGTTTGGAAACTGCCCAAGAATTTCTCATGGGAGAGTCGTCAAAACAATGTTTTCACTAGCCTAGGTTAGCCTGGTATATTTAGGACGTCCAGGATTTTACAGAACTACAACTCTCTCTCTCTCTCTTGAGTCCTCGATATATGGCGGAGCTTTACCAACAACGAATCCCATGATGCATTCTGTTCTACAAGCCCTACATCCACCCCCCCACCCTCCCACGCTTTCCCCACCCCCAAGCTATTTATCTAGCTACCTGCTGTTGTGATAAGCTAATAGGCTGGCTGACCCCCTTTACTCTAGCTAGCACAGTTTATCCCGTAGCTACTTAGCTTCTGTCGGCCAGGCTCTGGGTGTAGCCCCATTTTAACTATTTTTATACACGAGATCTGAATATAAAGAGACTTTTATCTGTGTGTGCACCTGCAATCATATTTTTTTTGCTGTAAGTAATTAACTAAAACATTAGGCCTCAAGGTGTACATAAGAATGTTCCCAATCAAATACTAGCGGGATTCAAACTTTAACTTTTAATAACTGAGAAGATAGTTTGTACGTCCTGGCAGTTAATGTATGCATTCATTGTATTTTGTGCCTCCTTGCAAAAATAGTACTTAGCATTTTGTAGCATCTTAACGTATCTATCTTTGTTGCAAACGGGGAATGGGTTAACCTAACAATTGTTAGTGATTGGCACTTTGGGTACATCCTTACTGTATTGACAGCGATATATTGTTGTTTCTCTTTCTTCTAACAAATATAATTATTGTTAGTCGCTGTGGATAACTAACCTTAATGTAAATGTACTATCGATTTAAAGTCGAGACTTGGAACACACGTGTTCCGGACTAGTACTAGTACGCAACAGTTCTTATATCATTACAGAATATTAAGGCCGCTCTTCTACCTGAGTAGACAGTACAGGCCCTGGGGCAGGCCTCGGTTTCCCCCGCTCTTTGTAGAGCACACTGAGTAACCGTTCTGTCACATAATGTATGTCCTGAGCCCGGCCTTCTCCGCGTGGATGTCCTACATAAGGAGACACTCTCTCCCTGCTCTGTGGCGCTCCCCGATGAATTAGGTCAGGCCGGTTACACTCACGAGTCCATACCGGTTATAAATATGGTTTAAACATCCGCCGGATCCTCAAACCCGAAGACTACTCAGAACGTAAAACTTAAAAAAGGGTACTTAGTTGTGTGGCATCTTATCCTAGCTAGCTTTGTTGTTTACTGGGAATGGGTTAACCTAACAGTTTTTAGTTCTTGTCACTTGGTTCTATGAACATCCTTACTGTACAGACAGCGATGTATTTTCTCCTTCTTCTGAAAAATTTACTTATCGTAAATCGCTCTAGATAAAAGCGTCTGATAAATGCCCTGAATATAAATGTCAGCGGTATCGTCGTTATTGCTCCAGTTTATAATATAATATATAATACTTCACTAAATGTTTCTATTTATTCGTCTCTTCCGGGAGGTAGTTTTGGAGTGGAACCAATCCTGTTGAAGATGATGGACCTTCAGTCAGGCTTTGAATCCCCGTTTGAAGAGGAGAGGGAGAGGGAGAGGGAGAGGCCAGTGACCTTGGTTGGGTTTGAAGACGATGGAAACATCTCAGAGAAAGATGGCTGGATAGCGTGAAAAGATTCATCCACTTGATGCCCTGCCACCGAGATGTCTAGCTCTGATATTTCCGTATTCTGACACTGCGCCTTTATTTCTTTTGGCCCTGCAAGTGCTACCTAATTGTAGCCTTCAGGCAACGGCTAACTGCTAAGTGCTGCGCGTTTTAAATTATTCAGTTACGTACGTAACAAACACACTCTGACCGGGGGCCCGGACACGGTGACTTTGAGGACAGCGGGAGTACAGAAGAAAGCCACTTTTGGAGCAAACAAAGAACTAGCTAACTTAAGCAGAATTACCACGAACAGGCGTATGAAACGAGCCGGAGGAAAAACACGATTCAATCTCTTCATGAGTGACTTTAAAGTTACTTTCTTTAAAAAACAAAGGTGTTAGAACTGAAGAAGTAAAAGTACTTGAGAGAGAGAGAGAAAGAGAGAGAGAGGGAGAGAGGGAGGGAGAGAGAGCGAGAGAGGGAGGGAGAGAGAGCGAGAGAGAGAGGGAGCAAGAGAGAGGGAGGGAGAGAGAGCCCGAGTGGCACTTGGGTGCTGAAACAATGTGACCCAGATAATGCGGGCACCCATGCAACTCCACAATCCAATTACACCTTATTATCGATCGCCAAATTAGTGGCCAGGTGGTTGGAGGACCTAGGGGTGGGGGGGGAACCTGTTACCCCCTCCCCCCTCCCCCCCACCATCTCCCTCCCTCTCTCTCCCTCTCCCTCCCGCTCTCTTCTGCCGGCACAACAAACCCAAACAGGTTTCTGATTGGACTCAACGTGCAGTCCCCACCCACAAGCACCCTTTGTGACCAATCAGGGGCTTGCCTTGGCAGGGAATCAGTTGGAAACCCCTCAACCACCACCACCACCACCACCACCCCCACAACCACCCACCGCCACCCCCGCCACCCCACTGACCCCGGCGCCTTCCTTTCTTATTTGGAGTGGGCTTGATAGTTTGTTTGTTTTATCGCCCCTGCGTGCAGCTGGGATGAAGACAGCCGGCCCACCCAACAACAGCACCACCCCCCTCCCACCACCACCACCACCACCCAGCACAACAGACCCCCAACACCACCACTAACAATAACAGCCGCACAGAGCCTCTAAAACAATAGCATGCACCTCCCCCGCCCCCGCCCCCACCTACCACTCACACACACTGTCACCCTGACAGATGAAGGAGGGGTAGTTAAGGTGGTGGTGGTGGTGGGGGGGGGGGGGGGAGGAGAAGGGACGGAGAGGCAGTGATTTAGGCGTTGACTAGGAGTTGTTACTGGTGGGAGTGGGGAGAGAGTAGCAACGGCAGAAGCAGAGGAGCCGCCCCCTTAACCCCTAACCCCTTGCCCCCTGTATCCACCACCACTACCCCCCCCCCCACACACACTTCTTGGTTCAGGTCATGTGACCTGTACACCTCGTACCCATGGTGGACTGGACTGGGGGGGGGGGGGCGAGTTTACAGGACGGGCCCAGGATGTTATATTAATATTAATATACTCTCTGATGGAAACGAGAGCTGACATCTGCTCTGTCCTTTTCTCGAACTTGTTTGCGGTAAGCGGAGGCTGGTTGAAGTCGTAGCCCGGAGACCTCAGTGGGTAGCTGTAGTACGCGGTGTGTGTCATAGCCCCCGGTACTATGAGTAAGTATATACATTGAGTGGTTAGCTTTTACCGAAAGTAACTTAAAGCTAGGGTAGGCAGCTTCTTTCTATGATATTTTTGTCATATTTCTGGAAAATTATCCTATACAGATATAACTTATTACAATAAAACCGTCTTGTCTATCTGTCCTTCTACCTAGCTCACTCTGCCGCGCTCACTCTGCCACTAAACTCATTCATTGCTTATGGAGTCGTCCACAAGGCTAGGACGCCCTATTGCTAAAGCTAGCTAGCTAGCCAGGTGTTTTGAAGGAGGGGCTTCAGAGGGGGTGGGCTTCTTTTGGGGGCTAATTTCTCTATTTCCCAACTGCTGACCCTAGCGTTAAAAGTAGCCCGCGAGAGCACTCAAAGAGTAGCAAAAAGCGCCAAAAAAACTATGTTTACAGCGCAGTAAAGAAAACGACGCCAAGTGTTTAAAGGAGCACCGACGGGACTGTGTGAGTGACTCAAACCCCTCTCTGTCGACAGAGTCTCTTTACTCAAAATGGAGCATTTGAAGGAGCACCAATGGAAGTGACTCAAGTGAGTGACTCAAGTCTCTCCTAACTCAAAGCCCCTCAGGACCCTGGACTTTCAAACTTCCTTTGTGTCCAGTGGGGGAGGGGGGGGGTGGGGGTGGGGGGGGGGCTTGTACCTGTGCGTGGGCCAGCTCCCCCGCCCTCCGACTCAAGGCGTGGATCCCGGGGCTGGTCGTCATCACGACCCCCCTGCCCGCCGTCTGGAGGTTGATGGGGGACGTCTGCACTGGGGGCTCCGAGTTCGCTACCGCCGCCGCCGCCGCCTTTTGTCCGTTAATGTGTGCGGTAACCATGGAGACGGGGGCCTTGGCAGGCAGCACTGAGATGGCTATGCTCTGCTGCTGCTGCTGCTGCTGCTGCTGCTGCTGCTGCTGCTGCTGCTGTTGGTTGGCCGGTTTGACGAGCGAGAGGGGCTTGGTCGTCCCTACCGGACAGGACCGCACTGCCAGCTTCTGTCATTCATCACAGAGAGGGGGAGAGGGGGAGAGAGGGAGGGAGGGAGGGAAAATAGGGCGGGAGGGACAGAGGGAGGGAGGGAAGATAGGGGGAGAGGGAGAGAGGGGGGGTGGGAGGGAGAGTAGGAGAGGGAGGGGGAGGGAGAGAGAGGGAGGGAGAGAGAGGGAGGGAGGGAGGGATACGGAGGGAGGGAGGGGGAGAGGGGAGAGGAAGGGGGGAGAGAGAGAGAGAAAAGGAGAAAAGGAGGGAGAGAAGGATAAATAACTGTTATTAAGATTGATCAAAAGAAGACATGCAAAGTCAATCTCAGTAGATTGTGCCAACAAACTAGCATTTCATTTGTATGCAGATGACAGACAAGACAACACAGAGACAGAGAAACCCGGAGCTCTACTCTACTTCCACCATTTCCAAACACACAGCACGGCTGAGCACAGTGACTGGAGAACATGTCCAACTTGAAATGTAGTGAGTGGAGGAGGAGGAGGAGGAGGAGGAGAATCCTGGCACTTGTCCAGCACAATAGCTATAAACAGGCTATGTCCAGTCAGGATCGGTTTTAGTGTGTGTGTGTGTGTGTGTGTGTGTGTGTGTGTGTGTGTGTGTGTGTGTGTGTGTGTGTGTGTGTGTGTGTGTGTGTGTGTGTGTGTGTGTGTGTGTGTGTGTGTGTGTGTGTGTGTGTGTATGCCCCCCCCCCCCCTGTGCCAGACACAACTGTCCAACAAACCAGACTGGCCTCATCATGTCACTCCCTCATTCGCATTCTGTCTCTCTCTCTCTCTCTCTCTCTCTCTCTCCCCACTCCTCACTCTCCCCCTTCTCTATCACACACACACACACACACACACACACACACACACACACACACACACACACACACACACACACACACACACACACACACACACACACACACACACACACACACACACACACACACACACACACACTTTCTGGTCCTCGGCCGCCCCTCCTCTCTTTTCGGTAGAAGAAAATACATCTTTCAAGGCTGAGATAAGTACATCTCACCCCAGCACTCTGACCCCCCCCCCCCCCTCCCCCCCAAGATACACACACACACTTGCACCCTCCCCCCACCGCACACCCCTTGTACAACCCAGTGAAGGAGGCACTCTAAATATTTTATATTCCACTCTGAACAGACCCCTAAATTCATCCTTTTTCTCCCCGACAGTCAAGAAATGTTTTGTTTTTTTAAAGAGTGCAGGACTCTGTGTGTGTGTGTGTGTGTGTGTGTGTGTGTGTGTGTGTGTGTGTGTGTGTGTGTGTGTGTGTGTGTGTGTGTGTGTGTGTGTGTGTGTGTGTGTGTGTGTGTGTGTGTGTGTCCGTCTTTCTGCGTGTTTGTAGGTGTGTGTCTATGTGTGTGCACATGTGTGTGTCTGTGCGTGGTGTCTGTGCATGTGCATGCCTGCGTATATGTGTGTCTCTATGCGTGTGTGTTTGTCTGTGTGCATGTGCTCCTGTGTCTGTGTGCGTGTCTTTGTGTGTGTGTGTGTGTCCATGTGTGTGTGTGTGTGTGAGGGGGTTTTGAATAGTGTGTGCCAGAGAAACACACTCCCCTCCCGTGACTCTGTTTGCGGTTTAATGTAGTCCCCAGAGCAGTCTGCTTGAAAAAAATAAAAAGTAATCATTGAAGATTTAGCACACTGGACTTTTTCCTTCCTCCCAAGCACAGAGCTGTTTAGTGGATCATTCCTTTTCTTCCTCTCTCTTTCTTTCTTCCTTTTTGCTGATGAATCCAAAGGCGGCTCATCCATCTTTCTATCTATTTATCCATCAGTCCAATCATTCACACACACACACACACACACACACACACACACACACACACACACACAGTCACACACACACACACACACACACACACACAAACAGACACACACAAGCTTTAATTAGCATACTTATTGCCCAGAATGCATTCTGCTCCTCCTGCTCAAACTAAAGCGGAAGTGATGTGTGTGCGTGCATCCATGTGTGCGTGTGTCTCTTTGTGCATCCATGTGTGTGTTTTTGTTTATGTGTGTGTGTATCCATGTGGTGCATCCATGTGTGTGTGTGTGTGTGTGTGTGTGTGGGGGGGTTAAGATGCTGTCTTGCTAATCAGGAGCCATCCATGTGTCATGCCAGATCCCAGGCTTCTGTTTGAAAGAGTATGAGAAGAATTAGAAAAAGAATGTGTGTGTGTGTGTGTGTGTGTGTGTGTGTGTGTGTGTGTGTGTGTGTGTGTGTGTGTGTGTGTGTGTGTGTGTGTGTGTGAGTTGAGGGGATTACAAGGAATCCTAAGTAAAGGAGAGTTTTGGGAGACAAAGGGAGCATAGAGGAGAGAGAGAGAGAAGTAAGGAGAAGGGAAAGAGAGAGAGGTCAGGTAGCGTGCGGGTCACTGGGAATGTCGGATGAAAGGAGATGGAGGTGTTTCCGTGGAAACTAAGACCTTGCTTTGTGTCCAAATCCCTCTCCCTAATCAGCATGGAGGTTGACGAAGAGGAACTCTGTGCTTGTTACACACTTCCATGGTCTCTCTCTCTCTCTCTCTCTCTCTCTCTCTCTCTCTCTCTCTCTCTCTCTCTCTCTCTCTCTCTCTCTCTCTCTCTCTCTCTCTCTCTCTCTCTCTCTCTCTCTCTCTCTCTCTCTCTCTCTCTCTCTCTCTCTCTCTCTCTCTCTCTCTCTCTCTCTCTCTCTCTCTCTCTCTCTCTCTCTCAGTTTGAGGAACCTGTCACTATTTGTCCTCAGATCAACGGAGGTTCATTATCCGGTATGTTATTCACTCCAGCGGTGGGACGCGGCGAGAAGGAAACCTCAACATGAGGCAAATGATAGCAACAGCTAGAAGCTACAAAACAACAACAACTTAATTGAAGTGACAAACAAACCCCAGATGCTTTGTCTGGGTTTGAATGGGCTAGCAGAGTCCTGCTAAAGTAAAGTAACAGCGCTATACTGGTAGCTCTGCATTGGAAAAGGGTGTGTGGGGGGGGGGGGGGGGGGATGCCATTGTTTAGGTAGGGGGGGGGGGATCAATGTGAAATCCACAGGCTGCTCACAACGCTGGTCCTGTGTGTGTGTGTGTGTGTGTGTGTGTGTGTGTGTGTGTGTGTGTGTGTGTGTGTGTGTGTGTGTGTAAAGGTCACACATTAGGACTTACCGGTGTATTGAGCAGCTAGGCTGAGTGTCTGAGGTGAGAATGAGAGTGAGAGAAAAGAAGACATAACAGGTGGTGCACCGCCCTCACGTCCTTTGTGCGCGTGTGTGTGTGCGCGTGCATATGTATGTGTGTGTGTGTATTTGTGTGTGTGCAGTGCACGTGTATATGTATATGTGTGTCTGTCTGCGTGTATTTGTGTGTGTGTGTGTGTGTGTATAATTGCGTGTGCGTGCCTGCGTGTGTGTATATGTATGTGTGTGTGTGTATATGAATGTGTGTGTGTGTGTGTGTATATGAATGTATGTGTTTGTGTATGTATGGAGTGAATGAATATTCACTTGCTTGTGAGTGTTGTCTTGGGCTCAGTGCCAAAATTCAACCCCCCCCCCCCCCCCACCACACACACACACACACACACACACACACACACACACACACTTGCCTGCCCCCAGCCCCCCTCCCCCCCTCACCTACTTCCCACAAGGGGTGGGGGGGGGGGGGGCTTGTCTCAGAAGTACCTCTGAGGGAGGAGTTAATTGCACAAATCACACCTTTCAATAGGGCCTTGGGCACGGTTGGATGGAGGGAGGGAGGGAGGGAGGGAGGGAGGGAGGGAGGGAGGGAGGGAGGGAGGGAGGGTTAGATGGAAGGATGGATGGATTTTCCCTAAACAGTTGTTGGCTTTAATGTCCACAGGGGTGAGGACACGACCATAACCCAAGCCCCCCCCCCCCCCCCGCCCCCCTCCCTCTCCCTCTGCACTCCAGGACAATAAAGTACGGCCGTTGGTCGATACCAACAGCCCCCCCCTGGGAGCGATGCGGGACGACGCTGCGGGCGGCGTGCGTTGTTGACTTTGTGTCCCAGTTCGTTGTCGCGGAAACAGCCGGAGCCCCGAGACTCTACGTGACCGAGGGAGAGTTTAACGACCAACGACTTGTTGTTATTGTCTTTATCTCTGGCAGACTGCCCTTGTTTGTGTGTGTAAAGATTCCCATCGTAAAAATAGTGCCACAAAACAAAGATAATTCGATTCATTAACGTTTACATTTACATTTAAGGGCATTTAGCAGACGCTTTTTTATCCATAGAGACTTACAATAAGTACATTTGTCAGAAGATAGAGAAACAACAATATATCGCTGTCGGTACAGTAAGGATGTTCACAGAACCAAGTGCCCAGCACTAACAATCAATAGGTCAACCCATTCCCCGTATACAACAAAGATAGATAGGATAAGATGCGACAGGATGCTAAGTACTATTTTTAAGTGCAAGGACGTACAACATACAATATGTGTGTACATTAAGTGCAAGGACATACAAACAAACAATAACTGTGTCAGAGTGGGTATTGCCTGTACAAGTCGCGCCTGACGGGTTTAGAAAGGTGGATCAACCCGTCCACCGAATAGTAGTGGTACGTTCCGTATTGCAGATCGAGTCCCAACTTGGTGGCGTCCCCTGAACACGCAGAGACCAGGTGGACAACAAGGCACAGTCTGAGGGCTCTGTTTTTGTCCTCTCTGAGTTAAATTAGACGTGGCGAGTTGCTGACATGGCTGACGTTGCATACACACACACACACACACACACACACACACACACACACACACACACACACACACACACACACAGGATGAGATGGGATAGGTTGAGATCTTCTGATGACACACATATACGCACACACGCACACACACACACACACACACACACACACACACACACACACACACACACACACACACACACACACACACACACACACACACACACACACACACACACACACACACACACACACACACACACACACACACACGGATGAGATGGGATGGGAGGGGATCTTGTGATGTCAGGCCAATTTTCTTGAGGTCGTTCAGTCTACCTTACTGTGGAGAGACGGTGATTCACTCCAACATATTCCTCGTCTTTCACTCTGGGAACACTTCAAAGTACTTGATTACGCCCGTCAACTGCCTATAGAGCATGGCATTGGGGTATATATGCATCTGTGTGCGAGTGTGTGTGCGTGTGTGTGTGCGTGTCTGTGTACCCATTTGTGTAAAAGCAGAATTATGCTGTGTTACGATAAGACACGCGAGTTGTGTCCTGTTATGTATGCGTTTTGTAACATCTCTTTATTATTGGCCTTTATTATCGTTCTTTTTTTATCTATTATCTTCTTTTCTTTTCTAAACAATATCAGTCCACTTATGATAAAAAGTCTGAACCAGAGCATAATCGAATCTTGGTATGAGGAGATATCTTCCCAAAACTCAGCCTTGAATGGTTTGATACAAACACAAAACATCCCGCGCTCGCTTTTTCGTTGCGCCACACTAATCCGTAACTGTTTCTCTAGCAGAAAACCGAAAGCGAGAGCTCCCAAATCTCAGGACATACTGTCTCTTCAGCAGAGAGATCGATGCTGAACTTAAGTGCCTGGTTTAATGGGCGATGCAGTGTTTCAATGTTCTGTGTTTCTTGGCACCGTAGGCCCCCGTCTCTTCCCAAACAACGGGAGAGGGGGGGGATGCCATGTTGTATCCCAACTGCTGCCAAAAAATACATTTGGCTCGCTCCCACCCCTCCGAGTTTTAAGGAGCTGAAAACGCTCCTCTGCCAACCGGTGCGAGCCGGACATATTGCGAAATTGCAATCTTATAAAAAACGATGTTGAGATACAACGGTCTGTCCGTCACATCTCGAGTGCCGTGTGATATCTGGGTTAAGCGCGTTAGCGTACCGCGTTAGCCTAGCGTTAACTGGTGGAGCAGCAGACTTGGTGAACCACGACTGGAGTGGGAGCTGCGTTGCTTCGGCCCGATAGTAATTAAGTCTGATTATAATCTAATTAAACAGTAGCTCTTTAAGGGTCGCCCGGTAGGGAGAGTCCAGGAGATCCATTGCACAGATTAAAAGGGTTTTTGGCAGAGAGCTACGAGGGGGAATACTGAACCACCCGGTCCACGTCCAAAGACCGACTGCCATATCTAACCTGTCAGAATCAAAGTGACATGGATTTGTAACATTAGTTATAATATATATATATATATATAAATATATGTATATTTGCTATAATAGCTTTGACTGTGTACCTTCTGATCCAGCAGTCCTACTTAGTTATAGCAGTACTTCTGATCCATCTAGCAGTCCTACTATGTTATAGCAGTACTTCTGATCCAGCAGTCCTACTGTGTTACAGCAGAACTGAGTACCAGAGTTACGAGTCACGCCTAGTTTCCTATTTAGCCACGGAGATATATCATAAGGGTATTTTTACAGTCTCCACAGTGTCTATTAGAAACCCTCCCAGACATTTTTATAAAGTTGAGTGCAGCTGGCCTGGTTTTCCGTTTGTCAGTTATTCGCTTACAGATCCAGCAGCACGATTGCCACGGCGTTCCTCCATCCAAAAACAAGTTTTCATTAGCCCGGGTTACGGTGGGTTTTACAGAACTACAAGTCTCCGGGGCCCTCTCAATATGGCGGAGCATCAGCCAACAAAAGAGCCCATGATTCTGATGTTCAAGCCCTATAAGCGGGGTCGAGGAACCGAGTCCTGTGAGCTAATATAAACAAACACAAAAACAGCCCGCGGTAGAGAATAATCTGGCCCAGTGTACTGGCCGAGCCGGAGCAGAGATAACCAAACACCCATAGGAGAAGGGGAAGCACACACAGGGGAGATCTCCTCCATGCTGTGCCTTCTGGCTGGGCCTTCACACATAGGCTTGGGGGGGCTGGGGGGCTGGGGGGCTGGGGGGTAGCCAGGGGGCGGTCAGAACGCTCCGGGGCCGGGGGCCAGGTTCGCTGTATGTGCACCCAGCGATAAGCAGCCGCTGAGTGGGTGCCAGAGTCAACTAGAGTGGGGGTTGGGGGTGGTTGTGGTGGGGGTGGTGGTGATGGTGGTGGCGGTTTGGGGGTTCGGAATAGATGCCGAGGCACAGTTTGGACCCTCGATAGCGAGGGAAGAGAAAAACAAAAGTGAAAGTGAAAGTAAAAAGACCAAGTCCTAGACAAGAGCGGGCATGTCTCTGGACGTAGCGCCAGACGAAGACATGCCGGTAAGATTATTATTATTACTTTTATGAGCAGCCCCCCCCCCGCCTCCCTTCTCTGCACTAGCAGCGTGACAAAGCTGTGTGGTCGTTTTTAATGAGAGTGGATTATCCCACCCGGGCCCGTAGCGGCAGAGCGACGCGGTAAACAGCACAAGCCGCCGACGCTAACATAGTGACGGCGTTTGATATTAAGTCCTTTTATCACCCCCGCCGGGCAGAGGGTGGACGTAATACAGATGGACGTGGTGACTAACCAGGGGAGGTGTACATTTAACCCAATGGGACAGACATGGGAGAACAGAGTAGAGGAGCGAAGGGGGGAGTGGTGTTTCTCGTTTTATGGGGGGAGCCCACGTAGAGGCTGTCCTTGTCTGTACCCTCCATATGAAACAGGGCTGACCTTGCGGGAGGACGGGGGGAGACAGACGTGGTCTCACGGACACCGCAGACATACTAAAAACCTCGGGGTCGGTGGGGCTCTGGCTGCCCTGATGTCGGTTCGTGTCTGCTGGTGAATAAAGTCTCCTCCGCCGACCGCCTCGCTCGTACGATCACGGCAGAAAATCATCTCGAGTGTTCGCTGCAAAGCGGAAACCACTAAATCGAAATGGGTCCAGTCCAACTTCGAAACATCAACATTCGCAGTAAAAAAAAAAAATAATCCACCACAGGGCCTCAGATATATAAATATATATATAACGTTTGTTTAAACTAATTTAGCCCTGTGGACATTGGCAGCCCCGACAATTGGAGTCCGCAGGCTCATTTAAATGTAAATGATACAGGGCCTTGAGTCACATTTTCATATCATTAAGCTGAGCCCGGCCCTGTGTGAATGTGACACATTCGATATATGCTGACTTTAACCAGGCCGGAGCGCATCCGAGCCTATACGTCAAGAGAGGAGAAGGTGGGGAGTGGTGTAACGTGCGTTGCATCGCTTCGTCAGGAGAAGGAAAGAAGAGGGAGGAGCAAAAGAGTTTTGGGAACGCTAATTCAACATTAAAATTGGTTTCCTAAGTCTTAAAATGCATTAAAAAGCAACCGCAATGCATGGTAAATACTATTCCAAGTCTGTGCTTTTGCCAGAGACGGGCTTAGCCCCAATGATTATACTTTTGCGAATCACTTTTGTTTACTATGCAAACTTATGTAAGAAAAACAAACGATAATTGAGATATTATGCAATCCTTGACACGCATACAAGCCCGTAATACGAAACAAGGGTAGGAAAATACGAGGCGATGTTTGGTGTCACAGAACAACAAAGACAACGAGGCGACCGATAGACGAGCCGACACAAAAACCGAGGAGCGACGGCAAAGACGACAGAGGAAAACGCTAATCAATCAAATAGATTCAGTATAATTACGTCGCTCAGCCGAAGGCCGTCGAGCAGCACTTTGGAGGGCTTGCTGATGTTTTGTGGTTGTTGTTTTTATGGGAGGGATGTGTTGGTGTGGGGGGGGGCGGGGGGGGTTGATGCTGTTTGATGTGGGGGGGGGGGGGGGGGGTGCGGGAGTCAATCAGAGGCCCTGAATAACACAGGAAATTACAGCGCAGCATCCAACCAGCGAGATGGCGGCTCCTCGTGCCAATTAACTTCTTTCTGAGCCTGTGCCCAGAACATATTTTACCAGTGAAGCCACGACGACGACAACAAAAAACAACAGCAGCAAAAACAAAAAAACAGAAACCACCGGAAAACACAGAGAAGAGAAAGAGAAAGACAGATAGTTCCTTGGGTGCGAGTTTGCGTCTGCGGAGGGGTGAATCACCAGAATACAAACATCAGCAATCAATGGTGATTGCGGCCTCATGCCCGACACCGCTGCGAATGGCCATGACAGATGAATACAAGTTAAGAAGAGACATCGATGCCAGGTTCAAAGAGGCCGTGAGGCCCTCTGTTATTTATTTTTTTATTCCTTTCGGACGGTTCATATCGTTTTTAGGACCTCACAAGGACCTCATCGTTTTTAGGACCTGGTCTCTGTGAAGTCTCTCTCTATAGAGACTTCACAGAGACTCATACACACTTCCCTGCTAATCTCTCTCTAGCAGGGAAGGTAAGTCAAAATGGAGGTTGATGTCAAGAGAGATGAACTCAAAACTCAAACGGTTGTTGCTGGAAAGGGTTCTGAATCACGAAAGAGTCCTTTTCCACACAGAAGTACTGTCCGAAAGAAGTGAAAAATAAATAACAGAGGGCCTTCCACCCTCTTTGACACTGGCATTGATGTCTCTTATTATGGATGCTTGCTTAGTAACAGCTTTACTTTTCTTTGTGTTTGTGTGTGGATGTGTGTGTGTGTCTGTCTGTAGTTGTTTGTTATTCTGTGTGTTTGTTTATATTTGTTTGTGTGTGTGTGTCTGTGCATTCGTGAATGTGTGCGTGTGTTTGTGTACCTGTGTCTGCGCCTGCGTGTGTGTGTCTCTGTGCATGTGTGTGTGTGTACGTGCGTGCGCTTGCAAGTGTGAGTGTATGTCTGTGTCTTCACTTTACTCCACTACCGTTGCTATAGCGACTTGTCAGTCGATCACAGCTTCGAGCCAGCAATCTTATTGGCATAATATACCACCATAAATAAACACATAAACCCAAATAGAAGGAGCAGAGGCAGCAGAAGAAGAAGCAGAAGAACAAGAACAAGAACATGAAGGAAGGTAAACAACTTTGCTCATCATATCTGCTCCTTGAGTCGGCTCGGCTCTCAAGGCCTCCGTCCTCATCACTAATGAGCCCATCTTCCAGGTATTCTACGAAAAAAAGAGCTGAAGCCACTGGTTGCCATTTCCTGGGTGAATACTAACCTGTGTTTGACTTCAGGCCCTTCATAACTAATCGTAGCCTCGTTCCCATCATTCTCTCTCTCCCTCCTCCTGTGTCTCTCACTCTCATGTTCTCTCACTCTCTCTCTCTGGAGCCTGTAATTAGCAATCAGTAGCAGCATGCTCCCCCAGTTTAAGGCGATGGGAGAAGATCCATCAGTCCCAGTAGAAAACGGGGGCTCTATGCTCTATGACAGCAGTGTGAGGCGTCACAATGAATCACAGGGCCAATGCATGAGACACACAAAGCCTATAATGCATGAGACACACAAAGCCTATAATCAAGGACCTTTAAAAGGATTCATCATCTTTTTTCAGGGACGAGCCAAACACTCTTACCCGAGTGTTTGCACTCGGGTTAGAGAAGTGACTTTGGCTGTGACGCCTGTAGATTGCGTTAGGCCATCAATAATCATACCGTGGTGGGATGAATAAGAGTAGGCCTGGTTTCTAGCCACACCAACTGTTGAATCGCTGCGATTTAGCCGTTAGCCAACAGCTAACCACACCGCAAAGCCACAAACAAAAGTCGTTTGCAGTAGCAGCACCAACTGTTCCCTGTTGACTCGCCGAGGAGTTAGACCTCAAGGCTTAGGGATTTTCTTTCTGAGACTTAGACAAGTGATTTCCCCCATTTGTTATTTGCACTTGACATTATTAGCAAATTAGCACCTCCAGATGGTGGATTCATAATACTGACGAACAGGGGAAGGCGCAGCCCCGAGAGATAGCGTTGTGTTGGCATATTTCTGTCAATAACAGACTGTTTCAAGTGCTCTATTGGCGTGTTTCTGCCGTCTCTCAGAAGGAGGCCTGGTTTTATGGAAATCAAAAGAGCCTTTGGCCCCGTGGAAGTGGAGCACAAACGGAGAGCTTGAGAAAATAAAGCAAACCGGCGGCGAATATCATATTCCTGAACACCGTTGTGAATTCAATAGAAAGCCGCGGTGCACTGCTGGGGCGTCTTTCAGCAGGGCTTCCTACCTCTCAATCACAGAACAATGTGGTAGAC